>NW_026067914.1:9563915-9571694 GCF_014885135.2 Alexandromys fortis | reverse complement strand
CCCATCAAGCCAGAACATGAAGTAGGATCAAAATCCCTTGCCATTGACCTTGGCTTCTCATCAGTCCTCATTGTTCGCCATGATCAGAGAGTCCGGTTTTATCCCATGCTGTTTCAGTCACAGTCCAGCTGGCTTTGGTGAGCTCCCAATAGATCAGCCCCACTGTCTCAGTGGGTGGGTGCACCCCCCGTGGTCCTGACATCCTTGCTCGTGTTTTCCCTCCATCTGCAGATGGAAGGAAAACACGAGCATTGTGTATTCTTTATCCATTCTTTGCTTGAGGGACATCCAGGTTGTTTTGTGTTTCTGGTGATCATGAATGAAGTCACTACAAATATTGTCAAGCAAGTGGCTTTGTGGTAAGACAGAATACTTTTCGGTATATGCCCCAAGTGATATATCAGAGTCTTGAGGTAGATGGAATTCCAATTTTCTGAGGAAGCATCATATTGATTTCCATAGTGCTATGTGAGTTTTCACTCCTACCAGCAATAGAGGAGTGTCCCTCTTCTTTAAATTCTTCCTAGTACAAGCTTTGACTTGTGTGCTCTTAGCCATCCTGACAGGTGGTACATCAAAGTACTTCTGCTTCCATCAGGTACTGGATGAAGGTTTTACGATGACAGTGTAGTCACCAGTCTGACTTCAGGAGAAGGTCAATTCAGGCACCCTCTCCACTATTACTAGGGCCGAGCTCCAGGAGTCCAGTCGAAAAGGGGAAAGAAGGATTACAGAAGCAATGGAAGGGAGTCAACGTCATAACAGAGAAAGCCACAGAGAGAGATGACCCTAACTTTTGGGATCTCAGGTACACTAGACAGAGAGCTGGGGAGCCTACATAAGACCAAACTTGAACCTCTAGCTATGGGCAACAGTCGTGAAGCTTAGTCTGATTGTGAGACCCCTGACAGTGGTACCATGATCTATCTCTGGTGCATGATCTGGCACTTCAGATCCCATTCTATACGATGGGATGTCTTTAGCAACCTTGATGCAGTTGGGAGGGGCTTGGTTCTGCCTCAGCTGTTACCTCCCCTTAAGCTTCCTGAAGAGTGGATGAGGGATAGGCAGGGGAGAAATCAGGGAAAGTAGGAGAGGAGGGAGGGAGATGGAAATGTGGTTGGTTTGTAAAATGAATAAAAATAAATAAAAGAGGAAAAAAGGTAGTTTTGGTTTTCATTTCCCTGATAGATGTTAAAAATTTCTTTGCATATTTCTCAGCCATTTCAGATTCCTCTATTTTGAATTCTCTTAGACTGTACCCCATTTTTAATTGGATTATTTGATTTTTGGATGTCTAGTTTCTTGAATTCTTTATATATTTTGGATTTGAACCCACTACTGAATACGGTATTGGTGAAAATCTTTTCCTATTTTGTGGGCTGCCATTTTGGCTATTGACACTGTCCTTTGCCTTACTGAAGATTTCAGTTTCCTCAAGCCCCATTTAGTGATTCTTGATCTTAGCGCCTCTGCTATTGGTGTTTTATTTATGAAGTCATTGTCTGAGTCAATGTGTTCAAGGATTTTCCCCATTTTCCCTTCTATCAGGTTCACTGCATCTGTTTTTATGTTGAGGTCTTTGATCCACTCGGATGTGGGTTCTGTGCAGGGTGATAAATGTGGGTCTATGAGCATTCTTTTACATGCAGACATGTGGTAAGACCAGCACCATTTGTTGCTTTTTTTTTCCCATAGTGTATTTCTGGCTTAAATCAGGTGTCCATAATGTGTGTAGATTCATATGTTCATCTTCAATCCAGTTGTTCAATGTGTCTTTTTTCCTCAATAACATATTTTCTATTACTATATCTCTGTAATACAGCTTGAAATCATGGATGGTGATATCTTTGGAAGTTCTTTTATTGTGCAACACTGTTTTTATTATTCTGTTTTTCCCCATGTGAAATTGAATACTGTCCTTTCAAGGTTTGTAAACAATTCTACAAAATATTTATATCTAAAACTTTCCCACTGAAATCAAATTTGTGTTTAATGTTACACTTATATCATTTATGAAAATCACACCAATGCTACTTATAAAAACCTGGTCTTAGAAAAATTTAATCATCATCATCTGTTATTTCTATGTCAAAGTTTAACATGAAGTAAATGGCTATGCTTTATATAAGGGAAATCATGTAGTTTGCCTTTCACTTTTATTTTTATATTTATTTCTAGGTCTAATTTACATCTTAAACGACTAGGATCTGCCAGCAGGGAAAGAAATGGCACTCAAGTAACACAAATTTAAGTTTTTCTTAGTTAAAAGAAATAAACCAACCAACTAAACAAACAAACCAAAAAATTTAGCAGTAGAGACAAAAGAAAGAAAGTGGTATCTTTTACACTATTTTACTACAATTAAATCCTAATTTTTATCTCTTATCTAAGCAAGGTTCACATTAAATGGATTTTCTTAAGTGTGCTAATAAGAAAGTACTGGGCTAGAAGTTAAGTCACCTGTCAGCTAAAGCAGCTCCATTCAAAAGTGTGAACAGGAATGCTGTATTTGCTTTTCTTAGGTTTCCTGGGGACAGTCACCTTGGTGAGTTTGAGTTAAATTGTGCCCAAAGTGTTCTCCCTGAAGTTTAAGAACAAATGCAATTACCTATACCTAAACTCTTCTCTGAAAACAAACAATGGCTGCTAAATGAACCAACCTCAATGAAAATACATTCCCAAACATGGCCTAAAGGGGATCTACCTTTAACCTTAATGAGCATATAATTACGAAGTATCCCCCAGAATCAAAGAAAGTAGTGGCCACCTGTGCAGCCTGGGCATGGGGAAGAGTGCGAGGCTTGACCCAGGTGAGCAGGTATTTGTTGAATTGATTTGTTGTTTTGTTTAATCCCTCTTTAGGGCATGGCCAACCTTTCCTTTCCAGTCGTGTCTTCAGGGGATGACAAATCCGATATTCTTCTTCCTGGCTCTTACTCCGGAGACAGCTCAGTGATTACAGAGACTCTTGTATGCATACAAGAGAAAATCGATTATACAGCCAGAAAAGGATCTCTTTTCTCTCTTTTTTTTTTCCACACTATCCTGAGTGAGGTAACCCAGACCCAAAAAGTTGAACTTGGGATGTACTCACTCATAATTGGTTTCTAGAGATAAATAAAGGTCAGTGAGTCTATAATTTGATCTCCTAAAGAAGCTAAATAATAAGGTGATCCCAAAGAAAAACATATAGCTATCCTCCTGATTATGGGAAGTAGACAAGATTGCCGGGCAAAAAATGGGATCTTGGGGGGGGGGGGGGGTAAGGGGAGATGGGGAGAGAAAAGTGAGAAGGGGAGGTTGGGGGGAACTTGGGAAACGGGATGTTTGGGATAAAGGAAGGTCGGATAGGGGAGCAGGGAAGCACACATCTTAATTAAGGGAGCCATCTTAGGGTTGGCAAGAGATTTGGTGCTCCCAGGTGCCCAGGGCGATGTCCCCAGTTAGTTCCTGGGGCAGCTGAGGACAGAGAACCTGAAATGACCCTATCCTATAGCCATACTGATTAATATCTTGCATATCACCATAGAACCTTCATCTGGAGATGGATGGAGATAGAGACAGAGACCCACACTGGAGCACTGGACTGAGCTCCCAATGTCCCAAGGAGGAGCAGAAGGAGGGAAAATATGAGCAAAGAAGTCAGGACCACGAGGGGTGCACCCACCCACGGAGACAGTGGGGCTGATCTATTGTGAGCTCACCAAGGCCAGCTGGACTAAGACTGAAAAACCATGGGATAAAACCGGACTCTCTCTTTTCTCTTTTGATGGGGAGCTTTACATATGTCTGCCTTGAACAAGTGGTATATCCCCATAATATTTACATAGGAGAACCAAATGGCTATCATGAAGGAAGTCTTGATTCCTTACAGTGCTGAGATTAAGTTCTACCCTCTCCCAAGTTGTTCCATAGTGGGTCAAACTTTTGTTTTAATTTTCCATACTGTGCTTGCCCTGAGAGGCTCTATTTAAAAACAGCTTTCAACTCCAATTTAGGAACTGAGGATATGTTAGATATGTGAATGACAGCATGGATTGATAACTGACTTATTCCAAGGAGTGCAAAAGGTACAACCCTATAAATTACCGCAGTGAATTTATGAATTAAGACTTAGGGGCACATGGTCATAATTATTAAAATTATATTAGGAAAACCAGACTCAAGAACATAACAGACAAGCTAGAGCAAGGAAAGTGTGTAATTCTCTCCCCTATAATGCATTGCACAAATAGACATTTAGCAGTGCAATAGCAATGGCTCCCGCAAAATGTCATCAGATCATCTACTGTGTGCATCAAAGACTGATAGGCCTAACAAACAGAGGTTTTCCCTGGAGCTTGAGCTTGACATGCTCCTAACTGTTGACTTAGCCTACTCACTTAGTAAGTCCTCTGTCTTCCATAGTCATGTTTGCTAACCATCTGGACACACGGTCCTCATAGGGATCCTTTCACCTGTGCAACTGCTCACCAGTGAACCATTAACTTTGGACCTGTGGCACTCACTTTGTTCAGCTTCCCCCACTGCAGCTGGTTTCTGGTTCCTTATCAATACAGTTTCTTGCATTTTAACTTTGAGTTTCTTTCAAGCTCCTTCCCATTTGAAATCACTCTGCATCGTATACATACTGATACAGATGGTATAAGGTTTGATAAATTTACCGTTTGATCTGTGATCATAGAGGAAATATTAAGTCATAGGCATTTGAATGAAAGAACTTGTATTCTCCTTATCTGGGGTTAGTAATTAAATCAGTAATATCTGAGAAATAGTTGTCAATGAAATCGCATAATTTGTCTCACCAGGGCACTATTTCATACTACAAAATTTAGAACAACAGAGAAATCACAATGGATGCAGGATGTATCTTTCCCAAGTCATCATCTTAAAATGGGTCCTAACGCTGGAGTCATCAATCTAGTAAATTAAAGAAAGTTCTGAAAAATCTAAGGATTTTGTTATCATGAAATTTTATTTAAAAATAAAGCACGTATTCAATGTTGTGGACAACTTGTACAACAGGGAAAATAATATGTCCTTTTATAAAATGTTCCATGATGGCATTAAAGTGGTTTTCACTCAAAATACTTGGGAGTGCTGCCAATGAGAGAGTTGCAAATATTGATGTGTATTGGGTCTTTAGGAAGGCTACATTCCTGAAGATTTTCTTTGGCTACAAATTGAACCTAGTTCATGTATTTTCTCAAAGTTCTTATAATATTTGGCATAGTTTCTGATTTCTTCAGTATTTGTAGCAAAACTTAAAACATGTCGTATTAAACTTTAATGAATTGACCGGAATCCTGGGGAGGACAGTCACTGATAATATTTATTGATACAGCCAGGCACTGGTGGCTCATGTCTTTACTCCCAACACTTGGGAGGAGGAGAAGGTGGATCTCTGTGAGTTCACAGCCAGCCAGGTCTACAAGAACTAGTTCGGGAAAGGCTCCAAAGGTACAGAGAAACCCTGTCTTGAAAAACAAAACAAACAACAACAAAGGAGAATAATATACAGATAATTTTCTATGTTTGCAATGTACCCTAGCAAGTCTTTAAAACAAGTACTATCCTCTTCTCCGATTAGATAGCAACAAGTTAGCATGACAAGGACTTTCTAGTTACAAGGTAGCCCTGTTCCAATATACAGAACAAAAACAGAAGCAGTAAGTGGTCATAAGTGTAAGTATCCTTGAAATGTGCATCCCAAGAGGAAATATCCCAAAGCTTCAGTCAAAAAGAAATTGTCAAATTATATATTTCATTTTATATTTAAATTGTTCTGTATTTAAAATATAGATTCACTATTTTGTTTTCAAAATATAAAAATTGTTATGATATATTTATAGCATGGGTATGCCTCACTCTTTTATAAAAATACAATAGCACAAATTTAATAATAGGAAATATAATGGGCTATAACCAAAGGACTTTATGAGGAATTACTCACAAAGTTTTAGTGGTGATTCAACAATCACAAGTTTACTGCAATTAAAATATAATTAATGATAGAGGCTTTTACTTTTAATTAGTATTGGTAAGCATTAATAAGTCCTCATGCCTTATATAAGATTAATTTGGGAGTAATATTTCACTTATCTATTATGTATGTGTCAGAAAATTAAATCATCAAATATACTTTCATTAGAGTTTTCACAAAGCCATAGACAGGTTGGCCATTTGTACGTAATTAATATGCATTGGCTCATTAGCAGTCACTTGATAAAATATTCCTTCAAACTTTAGAGTTTAATTTTTAATTCTCATATATAAACATATAATTAGGAAAGTATAATCTTATTAATGTTGTCATAATGTTTAATCATTCAATATTGTAGCTGTAGACCACAGGAGCTATAAAAAGGTAATTGTCTACTATTACTTTTGAACACAATTTGATTCATCAATATTTCCAGCTCTTCCAATAATCCCTTAGTGCTCCTTGGATCCACCCTACAACTATTTCCACAAGTGACACTAATTCTTAAACCCACAATTCTATGGCTGAACTTAGTTTATTTTTTATTATTATTTCATTACTTTGAAAAATTGCCAATCCAAATCCCCACTCACTCCCTTCTTCCCATTTCTTCCACACACCCTGCCACCTTTCTCTCCTCCAATCCTAAGAGAAGGCAAGACCCTCCTTACTACATCTATGTTGAGCAAGGTATACATCCAAAGAGAACAGAATCCTGGAAAGCTAAACACGCAGTAGAGACAAATCTCAATGTCACTGTCAGTGGCCCCTCAGTCGGCCACAACTGTCAACCAAATTCAGAGGCATTAATTTCATCCCATGAGTATATCATGTGTGTATGAAGGCCAGAGGGTAATGTCAGTTTTTAACCTATTGCTTTCCGTTATTTCTATTAGATATAGAGGTAGATGTATGTGTATATATTATATATATATATGTGTGTGTGTATGTGTGTATGTGTACATACACATATATATGGCATGAAATAGTCAAAGACCACAGTAAGTTCTTTTGAGACTGCTTAGGTCTCAGGACTGTCATGAACCAATCAATGTAGGGCTCTCAGACTCATGTAAGATTTCTGGAATCAAATAACAAGATGATTGTGCACAGTTGAATAGGAGTGACTGAATTCTTCTTCTGATCATGTCTTATACCTGCTTCGTCAGATGTTGACTGTGATAGCTGACTTGCTATTTGTCATCAGTTGCCAAGCTTGTCCTGTCTTGCTATCTGTGAGTTAAACTGAGATCTCATATTTCACGCACACCTGTGGTCAGCTTTTAGGTACCACAACCCCTAGATAATGCTGGAATTCTTCTTTATTTCATAATTAACTCCATATTTAGGGGGACAAGAAGTTTAGTGGGTCCTTTCGTGAAATAGAAGTAGGCATTTTAGAAGTCGGCTTTACTCATATTTATTTTTCTGCTATAATAAGGACATTAGAAGCACAATATATGAAATGGTAATAATACCACCATGTATTACTAAGGAAATGGCAGCTAAAAACCAAACAGTCAATCAATCAACATTGACCTTGCCCCTCAGAGCCCTGTATGCCTTTTTCGTTAACCTCTTGGTTATCTCACAGCAAAGAAAAGTTATAAGCATTTTTTAATCTTTTTCAGTGTTCTCAGCCTTACTATCTTTTTTTTTAATATAATTTTTTTATTGAAAAAAAGAAGATTTCCGCCTCCTCCCCGCCTCCCATTTCCCTCCCCGTCTCCCTTTTCCCCCCTCCTCCCTCCCCTCTCCCCCTCCCCCCACTCCTCTCCCCCTCCCTCTCCAAT
>NW_026067914.1:9537816-9563175 GCF_014885135.2 Alexandromys fortis | reverse complement strand
AAAAAGATGAACTTGGGATGTACTCACTCATAATTGGTTTCTAGAGATAAATAAAGGTCAGTGAGTCTATAATTTGATCTCCTAAAGAAGCTAAATAAGAAGGTGATCCCAAAGAAAAACACATAGCTATCCTCCTGATTATGGGAAGTAGACAAGATTGCCGGGCAAAAAATCAGCCTTACTATCTTAACCCTTCACTTCTTTTTAACCTTATAACCTGTTTTCATCGTAATATTTAGAAAAACTTGTATATTTCTCCAGAGGCTCTTTGAATGCCTTAGGTAAGCAAACTCCTGCCTCAAGTCAAGATCTTGATTTAAATATCATTTTAATTTTATATTTAGCTTCCTCAATATAGCTTTTCTGCTAGTTTCAACTCTAGATTTTCATTTTCCTTGAATATTTAAGATGGTTCATGATTTGTAATAACATCATAATCCAATAATACTATTGTTCTGGAAATTTAATAACAGTACTAGCAAAATGATAACAATAATAAACTTTTCTGTGTTTTAAGTTATTTTGGTTTCTGTTGCTATGGTAAACCGCCTGTAGAAACAGACCTAAGAGGATTAGTGCTTTCCTTGTCTCAGAGCATCAAAGATTTCCATGCATGGTCAATTGTCTTTGTGGCTCTGAGACCTGTGGCAAGGCAGAACAACATGGCACAGCACACTCAGCAGTGCAAACTATTCGCATCATGAGTCCCATGAAAAAGAGATAGAGAAGGAAGATTGCATCTCAGTTCAAGGGTGATTTCCAATGACCGAGTGGCTTTCAAAAGGCTCAGCAATCTGAAGGTTTTATCACTTTCCCCTGCTTCCAATAACTCTTAAATAATCCTTTCCTGTCTGATCTTTCAGAGTACTTGAGATTTAAAATTTACCAGCAAATCTACTAGAGAATTAATTGACATTATTTTCATAATCTATTTACAGGACTGTAAAATAAGTAAGATTGAAAATGTGAATACATTTTACCATGAAAATTGCTGTAAGTAAATTTTCCTCATAAGTACAAATGTTATGAACAAATAGCTTTAACAGAATGCTTTGAAAATAAGCAAATATGGACAGTGCATCAGAAGTTAAGACGGCAGAAGCTATTTCTTTTCACACCACCTGCTCATCTTGCACAGTCTTGGTGCTTTGGTCTACACTAACTGCACTCTGTGATCCCTGGGAGGGAGCGGGCCAAGTGTAGTGAAGCACTGGGATTTGTATCCGAGAAAGAAGCAACAATACCTTTTTGCATTTTTCCAGCTTTTAAAATGATCATCTTGGTCCACTGTACTTTTCATATTTTGATACCCTATTCACATCGCATTTTTACTACCAGGAATCAGAGATAAGGGTGGGCCAGTTTATAGTCAAGTTCTGTGTATTTACTATAATCTCTGACCTCCACAACTGAATCTGTACGATGAAAACACAAAGCACATCAGTTCAAGCATTTAATGCAGGTTTCTAGTATTTTAGGAAATTTTTTATTTGTAGTCTTTATGCTTTATCCCATTAAATATCCAGTCACTCTTTAATCTGACGCAATACTTGATGTCTTCCTTTTAGGTTCTGTTTTCTTCCAATGGTGGTAGATTCACTTTGAGTTGTGCATTGTTTTTGATGCTAGAAGATGCAATCATAACATTTTTCTTTAAGTTCAGCAACACACACCGGCTGTGTATGAGAAAGCCACTGAACTCCTACCTAATGATGTGTTGATTCCACTGTGCTGGTCATCCTACTTCGGCTCATCCCGTATGGATGACTGAAAGGGCCTGTGGTGTATCTAAGTTACGCCTCCCAAACAGCCTTGCTAGCGCTGCAAATATTACAGATTATACCTTGGGAAAAACATGTCAACCTAAGGAAGTCGGAGCCAATGCTCAATTTCATGTACCATTGGCTTCACCTTCTCTCAGCTTCCCTTTTGAGCTCTTCCCTTGAAAGGTTAGTCTTATCTATTGCTTCATTTTGTCTTTATTATTACCTTATCAATGGAGATATATTGAAAAGAGAAGACAATTAGACTGTTTGGTGATTTGACAGGAGAGTCCTTGATTGTGTAATACTTTCCAGCTCAGTACTTTTTAGTACATTTTGTCAGCAAGAACACTTCATCTGCCACCGGAGCGAGGAGGTGAATGATCTGTTTGACAAAAAAAAAATCCAGAAACATCTGGTCTTCTGGGAACTCTGCAAGCAAAATACTAAACAGCATTTCTTAAAGCATTAAGAAGTAAAGGTTCCTGGTGTGTTCTGTATTGTTAAAATATTTGGCAAATGGGGGCTCAGTGTTAACTTAATTGAGGAAGTACAATGCATTGTGCATTACACAATTTTTTTAAATTAACAGGAACAATGGCTGAATTACAAGTTTGTTTCCTTTGTAATTTACAGTTTCTACCAACTAAAGAGCAAATGAAGAAAAGGTGGCTGTACAAGGCTTATTTCGATGCAACTTAAATACAGACAATATCCTGAAAAAACTGCCTTTCAGTATACAATCCTAATACTTGTGACATGGAAGAAAACCCACATATGTACCAAAGGACAAATTCAAAAGATGTGTACGTATTAAATTGTTTCCATTCTCCTATCATTTCTTTATCATGAAAGTCATAAATAATAATTATAAGAAAATCATGAAAAAGGAAAATTATCACTCCCAGGGTAACAGTTTATAATTCTTTACTAAGTGAATTCATCAACTACATGTTAAATGTAGTAAAACAACTTTGCTGTGGAAAACTCATGGTGATAAAAATGATTTTGCTAATCTTGACATCATATTTATGAATAAAAAATATAGAAATAAAAACTATTTTGCTCTGAGAGCCAGAAAAACTATGATTTTAATTATACTACTGAACACTTTTTGAAAAGTAGCCTTCATTGCGTTGAGTTAATATTACTCATTTGAATTTTATTGCTTAACATTTCTTGTTTAATAATATAAATATTTGTTTCTAATTTCAACAATGATAAATCATATTGACCCAATAATTGGACTGTATTGTATTTTTAAGTCCACTAGATTAAATACATTGTGAAAAATGTAATGAAAACATTTGCCTCCCAAAATAAAATGTGTAATCAATTAGGACTTATGGAATTGCTTGCCCATAATATTTTTACTTTATGTCCTCATTTTGTTGTGTCTATTGTTCTTCATACTCAATAAAAATTCACATACACTTCAAGAGAAATGTCTGAGGTTAGAACAGTTTCCTCTTCCTTGATTAAATGACTTATGTTTGCAATAATTTTCCATTATAAATTTTATTGCTGCTTTCATATAGATATGCTCAGACAAAACATCCAAGAGCATTCAATGTAAAATTAATTAATCCAAGTCCATTTATTCTTTCTCTATGCATTGCATATTTTATTATTCTAATTTATATAGTTTCTATTTTTTATTAGATTTTTTAAAAAAAATACCAATTCAAATTCCCACTTCTTTCCCTCCTCCCATTCCCTCCACACACCCTCTCACCTCATTCCCCTCCAATCCTAAGAGAGGGTAAGGCACTTTGCTTTCTGGAAGGTCTAATGCCCTCCCTATTACATCTAGGCTGAGCAAGGTATACATTCAAAGAGAATAGGATCACAAAAAGCCAGTACATGGAGTAGAGATAAATCCCGATGCCCCTGACAATGGCCCCTTAGTCTGTCCCAGCCATACAACTGTCAACCACATTCAGTGGGACTAGTCTGGTTCTATGCTTGTTCCTCCCCAGTCCAGCTAGAGTTGGTTAGCTCCCATTAGCTCAGGTAAACTGTTTCAGCGGATGAACCCTCCATAGCCTTGACATCTTTGCTAATAGGGGAAGAGGAGGGAAGAAGGAGAGGGTTGAGGAGAATGTGAGGGAATGGGATAGTCGAGATGGAGGAAGGAAAGATATGAGAGCAAGGAAAGAGATATCTTGATTGAGGGAGTCATTATGGAGTTAGCAAGGAACCTGGTTCTAGAAAAGTTCCCAGGAATCCACAAGGATGACTCAAGTTAAGACCCTAACCAATGGAGGAGAAGGTGCCCGAACTGGCCTTGCCCCATAGTTTTTATTTTTATAATCTGTAATGGCTCTTCCCACTGAAATATATACTTTACCAAAGAGACTATTCCTTGTTTTTCCCTGTTCAAGTTTTTTCATTAATCTTTCTACTCTATTTACTGAAATTTAATACAGAGTAAATAATTCACTAAATTTGAAATGAACTTATGCAAGTAATCTGTCATTTTCAAAGTTATTAAAATGATGCATATTATTATTACTATTTACAAATAATCCATGTTTAATATTTATTTACTTAAAGGCAGATCACATAGATAAAAGTACTCATCTTGGTTTATAGAACTGATTAACATGAAAAATAGCTAATGCCTAATGAAATAACAAGAAATAGTGGCTTTATTAGCTTAGAACCCATGGCTAGAATTTGTGAATTTCCAAGTCTTTGTTTCTCCATTTTAAATAGCTACTGATTTATTTCCTTGCATTTTAATGTAAAACTTTTTTTGTGTTTACTTGAATTTCAATCTAAATGTGATACATGCATATAAGTGCATGGGAATAAAACCAAATACTTGATTAATACTTGAGCAACGGAGTCAGAATAATTGCATCACAGAGATAAAACCTAGTCTTTTCGTTAGAAAAAAAATGTGATGCTCAACAAAATATCTCTCTTCAAAGGGTCACAGTTAACAAATTCTCCTTGCGTGACCTTAAAATAATCTATTATTTCTTGATTATTACACTAAGAAATGATAGCGGTCTTCGTTTTGATCCCAACTGACTGAGGGCTCACCTTTTGATAGTTGCCATTTTATGCTTTTTGTGCATACTAACTGCCTTGACATTTCTGGCACTCCAATGTGTCTGTCTTAATGTGAAGAAATCATCTGTGCATTAATGAACTGGTGTGATGTATCTGCCAAACCTTTCAAAGAAGCAATTAAGTCTCGGTACGAACTTGCACGAGTGACATGATTTATTGTAATCTGAGAAGAAGTAGTATAAACAAAAAGTAATTAATTTTAAAGGTGGCAATCAAGGAATGCAGCACCACAAGTACATCTATTGAACTTCATCTACATGGAGCACAATAGCAACATGCTATTTTTTAAATGTCTCATCAAACCTCAACTAGTACATTTGGGAAAATGTTCAACTTTATTACTGTTTGAAATTGCCAAATTAAAACAATGGAGTATTGTTTTCATAAATCAAAGTAGGAAAACTAGACAAGGAAGAGCATGAATATTCAGGATAATGAACAACGTTATGAAGAATGGTGAAATTAAGGGCACTCGTTTCTCCTCTTAGCAGTGTAAGCTATGGTACCACTCTGTTGATAATTTTTCAATATGTGTTAGAAGCCTAAAGAGGCTACATACCATACTTCATAATGTGCCTTTAGTAAATAAACATTGAAATGGCATCAACACCTGAGGATCACTATGGCCTTAATTAAACAACTTTTTCATATTTGCCATTAAAGCAAATACCTCAAATTTCCAACAACAAAGGCATGAAGAATTAGACTGTGTTAATGCACCAAAACAACTGCAATTAGCACTTTAGGTTATACTTTATCACAAAAAATGCATTTTTTAATACAATATAGTGAACATTTTCTTCCATATACCATCTTAACGGTTTTATTATTTAATTCTTTTTTTTATTTTTATTTTATTGAGAATAAGAAAAAAAAAGTTTCCGCCTCCTCCCAGCCTCCCATTTCCCTCCCCCTCCCTCACTCCTCTCCCCCTCCCCCCACTCCTCTCCCCCTCCCTCTCCTATCCAAAGAGCAGTCATGGTTCCCTGCCCTGTGGAAAGTCCAAGGTCCTCCCCCCTCCCTCCATGTCTAGGAAGGTGAACATCCCAACTGGCTAGGCTCCCACCAAGCCAGAACATGAAGTAGGATCAAAACCCCTTGCCATTGTCCTTGGCTTCTCATCAGTCCTCATTGTTCACCATGATCAGAGAGTCCGGTTTTATCCCATGCTGTTCCCATCACAGTCCAGCTGGCCTTGGTGAGCTCCCAATAGATCAGCCCCACTGTCTCAGTGGGTGGGTGCACCCCCCGTGGTCCTGACATCCTTGCTCGTGTTTTCCCTCCATCTGCTTCTCATTGGGACCTTGGGAGCTCAGTCCAGTGCTCCAGTGTGGAAGAATGGATGAAGAAAGTGTGGAATATATACACATTAGAGTATTATGCTGCGGTAAAAAACAATGACTTCTCGAATTTTGCATGCAAATGGATGGAAATAGAAAACACTATCCTGAGCGAGGTAACCCAGACCCAAAAAGATGAACATGGGATGTATTCACTCATAATTGGTTTCTAGCCATAAATAAAGGTCACGGAGTGTATACCTGGTGAACCTAAAGAAGCTAACGAAGAAGGTGAACCCAAGAAAAAACATATAGTTATCCTCGTGGCTAAGGGAAGTAGATAAAATTGCCGGGGACAAAATTGGGATCTTGGGGGTGGGGTGGGTTGGGGATAAGGAGGGACAGGGAGAGAAAAGTAAGAAGGGGAGGATTGGGGGAACTTGTGGAATCAGGAAGATTGGGATAAAGGAAGGTTGGATAGGGGAGCAGGGAAGCACATATCTTAGTTAAAAGAGCCACCTTAGTGTTGGCAAGAGACTTGAACCTAGAGTGGCTCCCAGGAGCCCAAGGCGATGTCCCCAGTTAGTCTCTTGGGAAGCTGAGGATAGGGAACCTGAATTGACCCTATCCTATAGCATTATTATTTAATTCTTATGGGGGTTATTTCTTGTGAGATCTTATATTTTATCTCAATTTAAAGACAATGATTGTTTTGATTAGGGTAACATTTTCAGGGTCACACTGTTCATACTTGATAGAGCAAAACTCATAATGGACATGATGAGAAAAAGTCCATGCAATTAACCCCGAAGTCTTACCAAGTATTCAGCAATGTCGCAATAGCATTCTCTGAAAACTTACTAAAAGGTACTATGTAGGGGTTAAATGCTAATATAGTTATCTCTATCTCCCTGACTCCCTTTTCTAATATCTTGTGGCTTATTATATATACTTTTCCCCATTATTTTAGGAATTTGCATGAACATTTGAGGCATACACAACTCATTTCCCTATTGTTTGCTTTTCTCACTGTTCCAACTGGCTTTTGCTGTCTCCATATTTTATTAAGTTGTACAATGTAGAGTTTTCTCAACTGAGAGGCTGTCTCTTGACGAAGTTGTCATTATGGAGAAGAGATCAATATAATATGTCACATATGCAGTGGCATCAAAACAAAGAAAGGTGTTAGTTCTTACATGATCCAATCCTAAAAAGAAGCTCGGATATACTCATGTCTATTACTTATGTCAAATAGTTAAAATATTTCATATACATTCGGAATTTTTGGAGAAACTTTTTGTCTTTCACTTATTTCAAGGAACAGTTTAATTTCTCCTTGAAAGTAACTCGTAGGCAGGACCTGTTTGGGAAGTCTTTCCTGGATTTTCAGATGCGGCTTTGTATCCCTAACTGTATATTTTATCTAGTGAGATATAATAGAGTGTGGATTGATTGAGGGATCTGTTTAATGTTTATTTCTTCACAAAATGTGAATGTTGTGATTACAGGGTCCAAAGATGAATGTCATTTTGTCCAATGCTTCACCTGGAGAATAAAGTGCCTGGAGAGTAACCTGCTTATAATGTATACTGCAGAATAATTTATTAAGTCAATGAGTGGCTGTTCTATGCTTATAATAAATATGGTGAAATTAATACATTCCTAATTCTGATTAATTTATCAGACTGAAAATCAAATAAAGAAGGCAGGTATAAAATATGATAATGACATTGCACATTTATAAGCATAAATAAATATATGAATTATAAAACAGGCAATATGAAATTTTACTGTTTCCTATAATACAAAGAATAAGATGAGTTATCTCTAGGCATTTCCTCCATAGACATTTGTTAGGCCATATGTAAATACTTCTAGTACTGTACCTCACTAATATTTCAATGTGAATAGGATATGGACTACAGATAAAGAAATGTTTAAATATGTTTTCAACTGAACTAGAGTTACATAAGTTTTCCTCCTCTCCTCCCTCTACCCTTTGCAGGTATGGTCCCTCTAACATCACATTTAGACTTTTCAAGTTATTATTTTCTTTTAATAAATGTTGCTACACAACAATACACACACACATATCAATGTGCATGCAGAAATTTGTAAATGCAACCTATCAAGGTTTTTGTTTGTTTGCTTGTTTCTGTATATCTGTATATATGATTTCTGGGCAATCCCATCTTTTTATTGGGTAGCCAAACTGGTCTTGCTTCTGTAAGAGACGAATTTTTCTTCTGCAAGTGGCCATTAGTTGCCCAAATTTCTCTATCGAGGTATGGGTTCTCACAACAGTTTCCCAATTGCATGCTAATATATCCATTGATATTGTCACGGTTCCTGTCTTGTTTCTGCATCCTTTTCTAGGAGACAGAGTCTCATTGAATAATCCCTAATATTCTTGGTTTTACTTTTTGTTTCTACTCCTCTTCTGTGATGTTCCTCAAGCCAGAGATGAAGTAGATGAGATACAGATGTATTCTTTGGGCCTGGGCTCACCCAGGATCTAATGCCTTCAGCACCTTATCCAGCTGTGATTTTCTCTAATGGTCTCCATTTTCTGTAAAATGAGGCTTATTTGTTGAGGAGTGGGATTTATTGAACCTCTATGGATATTTTATTTATTTGTTTGTTTATTTATTTATTATGTATACAATATTCTGTCTGTGTGTATGTCTGCAGGCTAGAAGAGGACACCAGACCTCATTACAGATGGTTCTGAGCCACCATGTAGTTTCTGGGAATTGAACTCAGAACCTTTAGAAAAGCAGACAATGCTCTTAACCACTGAGCCATCTCTCCAGCCCCTCTCTATGGATATTTTAAAAATATGTTTTCAATAGACATTGTTTTTTGAATGAAGATTCCAAACTTATTATTTGACATATATGTTGATATGTAGTGATGGATAATATTTTTGTCTAACTTTTATCTTACATTATAAACTGACCTCCATATATACATATATATACACACATATATTACATATGTTTTTTTTCACATGCATGAATACCTAGCCTGTAAGTATACCTGTGTGCCACATGTATTCCTGATGCCCACAAAGGCCAGCAGAAGGCATTGTGTATCCTGGAATGGAGTCTCAAACAGTGATCATCTGCCATGTGTGTCTCTGAAAGCAAACCCTGGTCTTCTGAAAGAGCAGTCAGTGATTTTTTTACTATAGAGACTTCTCTACAGCCCCATTTGTCTAGCTTTAAATTTAATATTTAAACAGAAGAGTGCTATTTTTTTCAATGTATTTTCCCACAAATCCATTGTGAGAAATTTAATCTCAAGTGCAACAATTCTTAGAACAGAACTTTTCCAACGTTATTCAGTTATGAGATTTATGCCACGGTAAATGTACTGACATACTTGTCAAAGAAGGTGAATGACTTAGGGGCATGCCAGGTTAAAAGATGAGTTTGACTCTTTCTCTTTCCTTTGTCTGCCTGATTTTCTTTTAACATTGTTCATTCACTCATAAGCATATCTGTTAGGTTGTCCTTCCCTCTTTTACCATGGTTTGTTTCCAGAAGAATTTTCTTGCCAGGTATGATTTTATCCCAATCTTAGACATCCTAACTGCTAGAATTATGAGTACTTACATATTGAGTATACTTAAAAACTACCCTATTTTGTATATATTTATAGCTGCATAAAAATTACTATGATACGCACTTACAAGATTCTCAGTAGTTTTCCAAAATGTATTAATCTATAAACATCTATGCATAAGTACATAGATATTATAATATGTTATATATGTAGTCATGGAGAAATATTCCTTTTTCCGCTATTTCATAGTTGCTTTTGTGTGTGTTGCTATCAACCATGGAATGAAGTTTACACACACACTAACATTCACACACACACACACATACACACACCTTGGATCATTTTTCATAATGCTTTTTACATATCTGTCTATATTTAATTATTATACCTGAAGTTGAGACACACCCAAAGTATTATCTACTTTTTTGGAATAAAATGTCATTGCACAAACAGTTTAAGAAGAAATGGTTTATTTTTGCTGACAGTTCCAGGTCATAGTCCCCTAAAACAGGTAATTCAGAGCAATGGGAGCTTGAAGCATCCGATCACATTCTATCTACAGCCAAGAAAAAGAAAATTATGAACACTTTCTGCTGGTTTGTTCCCCTTTTACATTTATTCAGTAGAGGTTCCAGCAAGGGAATGCTGCTGTCCTTGTTTCTCTCCCGCAGCAAGTACAACCAATACAATCCCATACACACATGCCTAGAATCCCCTCCCCCAGGTAAGTCCAAATTAGATCAACTAGAAAACACCCATCAGCATATCTAGTGAAGAACATCCAGAAATATAATATATTTCCTGAAAGTTTTGGTGCATAATGTTTGTAAGTCCATAGGCATGTATCAAGTATATAGTGTTGAGTCCAGTGTCTGTGTTGGACATAGCATCACAGGTGATATTTGCATACATTCTTTTACTCTTATCTTACTAAACTCTCAATCTGTCATGGTGGGGAAAGGATGCCAGGTACAGCTGAAAGTGTCTGATCACATGACTAACACTCAGGAAACATGGAGCTATAAATGCTAGTGCTCAACTTGCTTTCTTCAGTTGAATCTATCTCAGACTCTTCCTCATTGGTGGTGTTTGTCTTCAGTTAAATCTTTTTGGACATAATGCAACAGAAAAACCTACCTGTAGATTTCCATATGACCGTAAATCCCAGCTTGGCAGTCCAAATTAACCACTAATGACTAATTAGAAAAGTGTTGTTTCAAATCTTGGGAAACAATGACTATTATGTAATTCTTACAAATGAAATAGAATTTATCTTTTGCCCCTAATGAATAAATAGTTCTCTTTGAACATAATGTTATTCTTCTAAACATTTATTTTCCAGCAAAATATACACTTTTGTTGATTTTATTCAAGCTTATAAATCTATGTGATTTTATATCATTTATTTCACTAGATGTCAGAGGATAAACTATAGATGTACAAATGAGTTGATATTATTCATTTCAGTGAATCTTATTGAAACCATTGCTAAAGTCCCTCATTCTTTTAAGTGGGATTCTGTTTTAATAGCTGTCATTGCCTTCTGAAAATTTAGCCATAATTTATGCATACATCTAAATTTTTCATGTACAATTTGACATGGATCACATAAACATATTAAGTGGATGAATATAAGGATAATTGATGAGCTTTCACTAAGTTTAGGAAGACATGCAAAATAAATATCAGAAATGGATGAATGAGTGGGAATTTAAGAGTTTAATATTGGCATTATTATACATGCACATGAACCTGTAATTCTATAGATCATTATAAAATGTCCCCAAAGAAAAATCTGTTAATTCACATGGAATATTTTAAATTCAGATGTGGCAATGAAGGAAGATTGCAAAACACTAATGGCATTATAAAATTATAGTGCCTTCTTTCATGAAAATACATAGAACATGATTTCTCAGCTCTCCAATTAACATTCGAAAAGATATATACTTTTATCAATACTAGAGATTTCTTTCTGGGGCATAGAATTACTAACAGAAATAAATAAATAGTTCTGTTATGAATCAATCTTAGTGACGTTCTCTGATCCCAAAGGTTATGCTTTTTTCAAAACACTGCCAGCAAGCCTGGAGAGATGGCTCCCTCTTCTGGCATACACTGGCACTTGCACATGTGTATGCATGTATAACAACAGATACACACATACACATAATTTAGAAAATAAATTAACATCTAGGAAAAAGAACAAATAACATAATTGTCCCTTAAAATAGAAATATTCTCTCATAGTAGAGACTTTCAAATTATCACAGATATATTTCTATAATTATTGATCATGAGGGAAAAACTAGTCAAAAATTTTTCTTCTAAAAATCACCATGCTTAACATGTGAACTAAAAGGTAGGTCATGAAACCAGGAGAAGGATATGCCATTGACTTCTGTTTGTAACTGCGAATGTGTTTGTATTTTGAAAACTTACACAGCTCTGTGAGTACCTAGATCAAGACAGTTTCTACAGTGAATGAGGTAAAAGCAAACAGAAAGTAGAAGTTTATTTTTACTTAGATAATAGAGGAAGACACAGAAGTATGTTTAGGAAATGAGGGCCATACTTGGTTATTTTTGTAGGTATCCTCAGAATGCCTATAACTTCTACCCAGTAAAAAACAAACAAGTTTGCTAATGAAAACCCCATCTTATCTAGATTTTCTCTGAGAGACTGATGGTGGTCCAATTCTTTCATGGTCTCAGCCAATAACTGTCAATATACTCAGTACAAAGCTGAGTAAATACAACAGCTCCAGCTGGCATGAAAACATGACCTCTGTGGACTGTCCAACGACACTGCAGCTTCAGAAAGTTGACTCAGGGAAATCCTATGGACCTGTGCTGAATGTTCAAGATAAGACCAGGTACAAACAACCCTTGGTTTTGAAATGGGAGCTGTCCATCGAATAAATATAAACTTGGGGTCTAGAAGTTGAGAAGAAATTTAGGTTAAGCAGAAAATATTTGTAAGTTACAGTCATTTGGAAAATTGAAAGTATGAAAATAAGTTAGATCATTCATGAATGACACATATATAATGAAAAAGAAAAGTGGCCATAAATAAATCCCATGATAATATTCAATATTTGGCTGAAGTGCAGAAAGGAAATATGGAAAAAAGAATGAAAAAGAACATAGTTGGCTAGAGACTTGCAAGAACTAGCACAGGGTTCTTAAAGTGCAGGGCTGTAGTTTATCTGCACTGCAAGTGCCCATCAGGATCTATAAGTGCCAAGTCCTTGGTGCTCTGAAGAAAATACGTGCTTTTTGATATAACCTTTGGGGGAGGCAGTTTATTCATTTTCCATAATCTATCCCTAGATCACCTCAGAACAGCTGAGGTTGCAAATACAAAGCACTTTATTTAGTCTGCTTGGAATAGTTTCATTGAAATACCTTTGGTAAGAGTCATTGTGGGAGGCTATTACATGCCGCTTTATTAAACTTGCTCTCTACCTTCTGTAAAGTTGGAAGTGTTAAAAATTACACATTTCCTGGGAAGACCAATACACTAAATGTGTCCTTGGTCACTGTAAAGGAAGCTATAGTGCTATACTGCCATAAATTTCCTATCCCTTTGTGGTGTTAGCACTCTTTTACCTAAACAAAATTTCATCTTTATGATACACATAAGAGGTCAATTAACAATGCACCTCAGCTATAGAGAAATGTCTCACCAATCTCATATTTAGCCTTACTAGTTTCCATTTACCCTTTTGCTCATTTTTAAAACAAGCTCTGGAAGATTGATTCAACAAACTGTTCCTCATTTACTTTGGCAATCTTTTGTGGAATGTTTCTAATAATTCCCAATTCACCTGGATCAATGAGAGCCACTAGCCATACTGTGAAATATTTTTCACATGCTGTGATTAGTTGAACATTATTGCCACTGTAGTGTTAGACACCAGTTTTGGACTACATGACATGCTATTCTGTTTTAGAATTACTCAAAGTTCAATTGCTGTTGGCCAGAATAACCAATTTTGGTTTACCATCGCTAACATCCTCTGAGTCTGCTCATATTCCAGCTCATGCTTTCAAATTCTCATGAGTCAGAGTCTAGAGTTGATCAACTCCATAAATGGACACCATTTCCTTGCCTTAAGTTTATGACAGTCTTCAAACTAAAGCGTTCATCAAGATGGCCGGGGAAGGAGTAAGTATCCTTTTATTCTTAATCCTTATTTTATCATATAAAGCCATCATCATTAAATTACCTGGTTTTGTAGTTTATGTATAATCTGCATTTCCCTTTCTGACAAAAAAAAATCCATCTTCTATCTTCAATTCTTTTGTTTAGTTGCAATAGTTTATTCATTACTTTGATCCACTTCATTTTCTTTTAGGCATAAATATATTGGCACAAATGGTTAATGAAAACTAAAGATCAGCTATATATGATATAGAAGATATAGTTTCAATAAGAAGTACTCTTTGCTCTTCCCCAAATCCCAAAGGTAAAGCCATGTGATTTTCAACAACTATATAATTCTCCAGTTACAGAACTCATTAATTTTGTTTCTAGCATGTTTTTATTAGCTTCCTACTTTGCTCTTAACTTTTTCTTAATATATTTACCTACCTCTATGTAATATGAAATTATACATTTCAGAGTATTTTTTTGTTGCTGAAATATTAACATATTTATCTTCATTATCTTTTAATTTAAAAAGCACATGATTTTGTTTGCATCCAGGCATTTATATGTGTTGGTACAGAGCTTCCTATTTATCAAAATATGAAAATTCTTAGGGGTATAGGCCAATATCTTGAAGTACAGAATGGAGAAAGTCATAAAACTTCCACTTTAAAGCTGCTTCGTCTACTGTTACTTATCATGATTTAACAGCAACAACAAAATAATGTTCATTTAGCACGTTTAACCGTAGCCCCTAATCAACACTGTCTTCTGAAATACACAAGTTTATTTTTCACCTTCAATTATAACCAAGTTTGGTACGTGTGACCAAAAGCATATGAGGAGTGTAAAGACGTAAGTTTTCAAATGAACACGCAGCAAGCAAATCTCAACTCTCCTTTGAAATCAAAGAACAATACAAAATATAAAGTAACTGACAAAATCAACTCTGTTGGAAAGTTGGAAACAGTAAAAAGTTTCAGCAAAGATGTGAATATTAGTTCACAAAGAAAAAAATGAAAGCAAAATATAACCATTGTGTTCCAATTGTGCAAAATACCTAGGCACAGTGCTACTCTTGAGTAGGAAGATTCACATTCTAAGAGTGGGATCCAGATCCAAGGTGCAGGGTGGAGCACAAGAGACCATGTTTGCAAATTATTTTTTACATCTGTTCTAATAATTATAGACCTTTTGGAAGCTATGATATACAAAGTTAATTTCTTCTCCTATCCCGTTTGATTAGGCATTTCTTGCAAAGACTGAAGATCAACAAAATACCCTGACCATTCTCTGTCAAAAATTACAGTTGAAACAAACCCTGTATTGCATGTAGAATGGGTGGAAAGCACAGGGAGTTTAGATTACTAACACAGTCAAAATTACTTATGTATGAGGAAAGTCTTAGATAGAAACAATGCTTAGGCTCTGGGCAAAAGAAATGTACAGAAACTGACAAGGGATTTTAGCATTGCACTTGCTGCTCTCTAGATTTACTGAAAACCTGGAGATGTACTGAATGTGCCCTGCTCCCACCAAGTCACGGTTGCTGTCGCTTCCATTTAGCTTTTGAAATTCAGACATCTCTGTCAAAATACAACATGGGCACAGAAACAGGCTGAGGAATTTTAGAAGCCATGCATATGAATGGAATTTGCCACCTTCCGATTTAGGGTATATCCCAGTGTTAGTCAAACTGAGGGATAAAATATAAGGCTAAATGCCACATATTAAAATTCTCATGGATGATACAGCAGTTGTATGTAAGCAAAGGTATATATCATTAAAGTCATATATGCTAACATGATGAATAATTGGCTAACCATAAGAACAAAGCTGTTTTCTGACGTCTACTCTATATGGGATAGCGTAATACAGATACACAAAATATGAATAGAGGAAAGATATTACATTGCAGGATGTGACTAATAAACCTTGCATCAACCTTTCTGAACACCGTTTTCCCCCAAGCACTGCAATGCTTACTTTTCACATATAAAGACCGAAGTGTCTGTGTTTTTTTCAGTTTCTCCCTCTGTCTCATTACTCACCCTGGAATAAGAATTGCAATGTATGAAGGCAGCCTTGTGAAAAAAGTTGATGATAGAAAACTGAGACATTAGCCTCCAGCCAATGTGAACCACTCGAGAAATGAGAAAAGGGATATGGCAGTCCAGCTGAATGTTTGTCTGCCACCTTCTGGGTGCTCTGAGTCAGAAACACTGCAGATGCACATTGTGTTTTATTGCAATCGATTTTACATGCATACATTTTAATTTACTCATTATTTAAAATTAAACCTTTGAACACAAGAAAACAATCCTTTGTTTCAGAACCTAAACTCCTTACTTAAAACTGCTAAAAGGTCATAATAGTCATTGTCTTTGCATTTCATAAAAGAAAATGAATGCTTTCATGTATTTCTTTCCTATTGTTTCCCTAAGTAGAAAAAAAAATTGAATGGTAGCATTATATATGATTCAAAACTTAAAGAATCCTAACCCCATTCTTACTGTTAACTGAATTGTAAAAAAATTATACTAGAAACTCTAGCAAGTATTTGTTTGATAAAAATATCTGTTAAACATTTAATCACACACAAACACACATACACACACTGCCCAGTATTCACCTATATATACTTTAAATTTCTAAATATCAAAAGACAATTTCACGGAAATAACATAAAGATTTGATTCAATTCAACATAACAGTTCAATTTCCATGAACATTTTTATTTTCTGCAGTGCTTGATTTCAAACCCAGTGTCCATTGTGTGCTACACAAGCATTAGCGAAGGAAGAGCATCTATTAAGTAACAATTTTCAGTGAGATTGAAATATTCCATCCTGCCGGAAGGTTAACTACTCACAATAGCTTCGACAAGCACCTAAAATTTTCCATAGGGCACCCCTCCCACAGGAATCAATAAAAGATGAGAATTACTATCAGATAGGAGGGAGCTAAGCTGCAGAGAAGATTCTCAAATGAGCCTAACTCTAAAGAAGTGTGGAACCCAGACCAGCTGCCGGGAAGACACAGAAACCACCCATGCTGCCTGAAATAGGTTTATACCAGAGTTTCTACTATTCAAGGACATCCGCCCCCCCCCCCCCCCCCCCCCCCCCGCCAACCTGTTGACATTCATGTAGGCTGTGCAGTGATCTTCAGATTTCCCAGTTTGATAAATGGTCACCCATGCTGGGGCAGGCTTTAGTGAGGTAGCTGTTTGAGTCATTTCTGCTTCTATAAATAAGCCCTCACCCCTCTTCCTGCTAGTAACTCTAATAAGACACACTGGTTCAACACACTGAACTTCGACAGCATCTGTTGTTTGGTCTGTCTTGAGCTCCTTCTCTGGGTTGAGTGGAATTACGTGGCATTTCCCCAGGGGAAATTTTGTCACAGAACAGTACTGAAGACATACCATGGAAATTCTGATGATTCTTCGCAGTTTGTGCAAGGTGTTAATTTATACAGAATCAAGCAATAAATTCATACAAATATTCTACTAAGTAGCTGTAAAGGTGAGCAATAAAGTGAAGGCTATTAATATAACACTCTAAAAGAAATGAAACTATCACAGAAAAGAACAACTTACAAGAACACTAAGTGCATTTCAATATGATATAATTTGCATAAAGTATCATGTAGTTAAATTTCTTAAACAATACTCGGGTCAATGTGCAAGAAAGATTATGAAACTCCAAGTTATAATTAATCTCTCTAGGATGCTGTTAATAAAATAATTGCTACACTTTATATCTAAAAATATAAACACCATACTAAACTTTCTTCAACTTTTAATGTATAATTAGCCTGTATCATTTGTGAAAGTTTTACACTAACTCACTTTTAATTGGTTACAAGTACACAGAAGCCAAAATTGCTTTAAGAGAGGAAAGGTACTTTTAAGAGTATAACTGATGTATATAGTGCTTGAGTGTGATAATGGTTCTCTTGAAATGTGAACAATAATTAGGTATTTAAGATACTGTTGGACATGTACGTGGTAAGTAGTCTCCAAGAGACAGGAAGAAGATTTACTCAATGTTTTGCTTCTCAATATAGAACCTTTATTCAAGTCAGTAAATGCAACTTATAAAGGCACTAAAATTCTTCTGGTCCAAAGTTGTTTTTATTTTTTTTTTAGCTTATTGATTTATTTTGGATGACTCTAGGGAGAATAGAAGAGGAAGCTAAACAAATGAAGTAATTTTCCACTCTGAGAAACTCTGGCTTCCAATCATTGGCATTGCTTTTTATTTTTTTATTGAAAATATTTGTTTCTTAAAATGTATCCTGATTATTGTTCCTCTTTCTGAATTCCTCCCTGATCCACTCGAATCCACCCAAATCAAAAGCTTTTCTTTCTCTCATTAGAATATAAGTAGGCATCTAAAATAATAATAGTAAATGAATTAATAATGGTACTACTACTAATAATAACAACGATAATAATAAAAGTATTAATAATGATGCTGATGAAGGCAACCTACCCAGAATAGAACAAAACAACCAAACAGGAGAAAAGAGCTAGAAGAAAAGCTCAAGAAGTACATATAGATACAGGGGTACACGCAAAAATCACAAAAAACCCACAATACCTGAAGCTATAATGTATACTAAAAGGATCTGTAAGGCTAACATAAACAAATGAATGAACAAACAAACAAATGTATAAATAAAATAAAAGCTCTGCCACATAGAACCTTCAAAACTTCCATCAGATTTGTTTTGTAGTGGTCATATACTTCTGTGCATGGGGTCTTCCCTTAAAAGTGGTTTGCGTATCTAGGTTTTGAGGAAAACTAACTTTTCATTTATGAGCAGGTATTAATTGGAGATAACTTTTGGATTAGGATTGGAGACTTGTTTCCACTTACTCTCTTGTCGGACTTCATCTGGTGCAGACTCTGCAGGCCCTGTGCATGCTGCCACAGTCTTGGTGAGTTCATATGTGCATCCATCTTGCTGGGCTTAAAAGGAAAGGGAAATGGAGAGACTTTAGGTTTCAAAACCCATGCCATCCTCATTTCTCTCTGCCTCATGCCTGTGGGTTGGATGGATGCTTATAGCTAATGCTTGATGAACCTCATCTGCCTTTATCTCTTTTGAAGAGGATTAATATTTATCATATATTTTTCCTGTTTAAGAGTTAATCATTACTAAAACATATAAACCAACAGTCAGAAGATCCAGTGGACAATTCTGGGGATACTGAGTGAATCTTTATCTTCATTCAATTCAGAAATCAAGCTGTGATTGCAAAAACACAGCCAAACTTGTATGCTATGTTGTGATATATTTTGATACATATCAAAATATATTTTGTAAAAAGGAACTATTAGCTTCCCAGTTATGTAAATACTAAGATTATGTCTATGTGTAAGGTAGATGATCAGTCTTATGAAATTTTAATATTAAGTTATTTGTTGTCATATTGCCTGTAGTAACATTATTTGCTCACAATAGCTGCATTATTATTTACATAGATTTAATTTGCAAAATGGTAATTTTGTTTTGAAGTCTCACCTTGGAAAACTAATTTCTATAATAAGTAATTATACAATTATATACTCATTATATTTTGGGGCCATTATAATTGTATGTTGTTACAAATCATCTGTTTTATTCTCTCACTGTTTCATGTGGCATATTAATATCCTACAGTATACCTGAATTGCTTCTTCATTCTAAATTTTAATGTATATTATCATTACTGTATAATAAATTCTTTGTTATATCTTTAAAGAAACAGCTAGAATGATCATTCAAAGCTATTAGAAAAGTGATTTATATTCATATTTAATTTGCATATGTAAAACATTAATTGTAACATATTGAAATTATAAATTATAGTGATACGTCTACATCAAACTGAGAAACAAATTCCTTTATATTGTTTTAGAATTATTTTAACACATCATGATTTAGATTAAACATCCATCTTACCATAATAAATCTGTGATATTTCAATAACTTGATATTTTATATTAAATTCTCTCTTAATTTATTTAGTTATTTTTATTAGTGACTTTTGTTACAAGAATAATATATCATGACAAAATTTAGTTATGAAGAGTTTACTTTTCAAATGTTCCATAACTGCCCCAAATAGTGTACCAAACCTTGCAATGTGGGACCCTATGGGAGACATTTTTCATTCAAAGTATTATTGAAAATAGATCTTTTAGTATATAGGATATTTGGATTACTGTTTTTTCTTTCCATTTCCAAGATTGTGTCCATCTCCCCTCCCTTAAAAATCCCTACAATTTCTTTTCCTCTCTCATTAGAAAACGAGCAGAAACAATAGATTAAAATAATAATAAAAATGTACAAAAAGCAAACCAAAATGAGACAGAAAGCAAACAGAAGGAAAGGAGTCAAAGGACAAGCTCAAGAAATGCATGTTGACACAGATACAAATAGTTAACACACATAGACAACCCAGAAAAATACAAAACCTTAAATCATAATATGTATGCCAGGTATAAATAAGGCAAAACATTCACAACAAACAGTGCAATAAATGACTTCATAATTCTTCCATAAGCACAGTGATTAGATTGGGATATATTACATGATTTGCTTGGAGACATTTAATGTTTTTTCTTTTGTTTTGCAGATTATATGAGTCAATAACATTAATAGAATTGAAACTACAGTAAAGCATTTACAACATACTTCCATTATTCTTCAGTCAAAAATTCCCGTCTATTTGTATAACCCAGAATAAGAGTGGCAAAAATTAAGTGAAAATTTTTGTCATAAAAATGACTTGGAAATCTTAAAGATATCAGAATTTTGAATAGTGAATTAAATAGAAAAATGAGCATAATGCATATGTAAAATGAAAACAGAGAGATAATGAATAAAAATTTCGAGTTAATTCAGAAAATCACATTTTCTGTGCTTCACACTAATGCATTTTAAATGACTTTAATTGAGCATTAAATTACTAAGATGATTACCAAACATTTATAAATTATGAGAATGAAATTTGAAAGTAAGCTATATATTAGCTTGCCTTATACCAATTATATATTAAGTCCTCATGAGTAAGGTATGACTGAAATAGTCTCTGTCACTCACAAACTCAGTCAGACATCCAATATTTTTTCTGAGCACATTGTTTCTTACTTTTCTTGACTACATCAGGAATCAGAGTAACTTTTGAATTTTGCATGTTTTACCTCACATATTTATAGTAAAATGTCCTAAATAAATGCCTGTAGTAATGGTCTACAAATGAATCATTTTCAAAGACCAAAAGTCAAAATTAAAAACAATGGAATCCTAGCAGTCATCATCAAACGAATAGTCCAGAAACCTGGCATAGAACCAAACATAACTAGAAAAAAATAATTAAGTGATATTGTGCTATACTTACAGATTGATGCCCTGTCCAATCATCATCAGAGAGGCACCAGGTAGAGGAAAGTGCAAAGAACCATAGGCAGAAATTATGCAGAAAGAGGGTATAATTTGGAGGTTACTGTCCCTCCAGTAGCAGCTTGGGGAATCTAGTGGAGGAAAGAGAGGAAAGATTATAAGAATCTAAGAGATAGAGGATGGAGGGACTCTAGTCAGACAGAGTCTGGTAAACATGGCTCTGTCAGGCCTTCCTTCCACTTTTCCCCCATTGACTCTACTTTGCTAAAAATGTTCACTTCCTTATTTTGTCACTTCCTTTTCACAAGACTGATATCCAAGATCCAGTAATCAAAATACTGAAGTCCAGCAGTCAGAAGTACTTTTGCTCACCCAAGTAACATGCCCAAATAAACTTGCACCCATCATCCTATCATTGGTTTTCCCTTTATAAACAGCCATTTGCTCATGGGCCATGTCTGTCCTCTTTCTATGCAGAGGCAGACTTTGGTCACCTTGGAAAATATTCCTTCCCCCTTCCCTTCCATCTCTCCTGTATCCCTTCTCCTCGTCCTCTATTTCCTATCTTTGTCTCTTATTCCCTGTCCTTTGTCCCTCTTGGGCTAATAAATCTCTCCTATGTGATGAACATGGTCTTGGGGTGTCTTGTTCTTACAGACGATACCGGGAGAACAGGATCCACCAGATCAACTAAGTAGGGCTCACATGAGCTCACAGAGACTGCATCAGCAAGTCCTGGGCTTGTCTGCACAAGGTCCTCTGGGTGTATGCTTTGACTGTTAGCTTGGTGTCTTTGTGAGACTCCTAACATTGGGAGCATCTGTGTCTTTGACTCTTTCCCTATTCTTGGGGCTCTTTCCTCTTGTTAGGTTGCTTTGTTCAGCCTCAATATAAGGGATTTTGCCTTGTCACATTGTATTACGTTTTGTTACTTTGGCTGTTTTCTCTTGGAAGCCTTGTTTTTTGTTTGTTTTGTTTTGTTTTGAAGGAGGGGATGGCTAGATCCTGTGGAAACAGGAAGAGGAGAGTGGTGGGAAAGAAGTGGAGAAGAGGAAATAAGTGGTCAGAATCAGAATATGTATGAGAGAAGATGAGAGAAGACTATTTTTAACAAGAAAAAAAGAAGAATGTTTTACACTTAAAGATCCTTCGAAATTTGTTCATGTATCTTTCCTCCCACTTTTATTTTGGAGTTAAAATTCACTGTGCTTACATCTCATAAATTTCTTTAAGAATTACTCTCTGTGGTTCTCTGATAACATACACAACACATTATCAACAGCTTTTCTGATGGGCCTTTCTGCCCTTGAAGAGAGATTAGGAAGCTACAAATGAGGAATAATTCCTACTTCAGAAGAATGGACTTTCCCCTTCTCTCTGTCTCTCCCTCTCTCTCCTTCCCCCTTCTCTACTTTCTTCTTCTTCCACCCTTTGTGGGTTAGTTGTATTTGTATAGAAATGAAAGCTGTATGTACATATTATTATGCACACAAATTTACTCTAAAATTACTAGTTACCTCTCTTTTTTATAGTTATCATATACAACTAGGAAAAGTTAAGTAACTGACATTTAATCTTTTACCTAAAGACACATAAGGTCACCAGTACTTGTAACCCGCCCAGCGGTCAGTTATTCCAAGGTCCCAAAGAGCCGCTATCTGAAAAAGACACAGGCGGGAGGGAGAAACGGAGACCAAGCAAAGCTAGTCAAGATTCTGTTCTCAATTTGTCAAGGTCTCACTTTATTAGCGAAATGGTAGTGGCTTATATAGCGCTTGAATGAGGAATTTGGCTTGGGATGGGGGCAGGGGCATGGCAAGGGCAAGAAGGGACCTTACAAGGGCTGCAAAGGTCACAAGTTGACACGCCTAGTGTTCTCTGTGCAAGCGGAATCATTCCTTTTATGATTCCAACCACAAACAGTTCTCTAGATAGTTGGAATATGGGTCGGGTTCTGCTAACAAATAGTTCTCAAGATAGTTGGGTGTGGGACTCCCCGCAAACATCCTTAGGACTATAGTCCCTGGTATAATCTTTGGGAAAATGGCTCCTGACAAGTACTCATGTAAAATTTTCTATTTTACAAGTTTCTAGTGATAATATTAAAAATGTATTTGTGAGCCAGGCATATGCCTTTAATCCCAGCACTCAGGTGGCAGAGGTAGGTGGATCTCTGTGAGTTCGAGGCCAGTCTGGTCTACAAGAGCTAGTTCCAGGACAAACTCCAAAACTGCAGAGAAACCCTGTCTCAAAGAAACAAAAAAAAAATGTATTTGCAAAACATGCAGCATCAGATACCAATTTACCATTTGATATATTGTCAGAATATATGAACGTAATAAGAATATTTAAAAATTTCTAGGAGACACAAAACCAAAATTAACACAATTAACGTTTCACTTTCCCTAATGTATTTCAGATATATGCTATGGCTTCATGCTTTCAAAGTAGAAGGCACATTTTTAATGATTGGAAGTATATGTAATGTTAAATAATCACAGGTTAACTTAAGACATGTACAAATGCATTTATAAGTTGCTATTTTCTATATTGCCTTCTCTTGTCATTCCTCTGCACCTCTGTTGACCACTTTCATCGCCCGCCACCACCGAGTGGTCCTCTTCTAACATCATTGGTAAAAATAATCAGGAAAGCAGATTACATTTCATAAAACTCATTTCTCATTGTATACCAGGCAGGCTAAAGAATTATTATGCTCAATCTAGTTTATAGTTCAATAAGGAGCTTGAAATTCTTCATAGCTGTAATTTGAAAGGTATAAATTCTACTTCATTGTAATTATCTGTGTATTTTAACACAATATTTGAAATTCAATTAAAAATAAGGGATTTATTAATGCATACAGTATGAAGTTTTTAGTTAAATTTGGCATTGAATATTTCCCAGAAAGGATTAAAGCTGTCTTTAGATTATTATTAATGCACACATGCTGAGTCGAGCAATTTGACTGGAATTTGATGAGTGCCATGCATCTAATTCTAAGCAAGTCAACTTAAATTCAGCCACAATTAATCCTTTTAAGTTTCTACAAAGCATGTTTTATTCATGAAGTCACACAGCATAGTATTAGTTCACAGTAATTAATAGAATATTTATAAGAATGTGAAAAAGTACAAAAAAATAAAGTACTTACAATCCATATGTTCCTGCATGCAACAGAGGAAAAATGATTACCAGAATTATGAATCAGGGAAGCAAAAACTACATTAGGTATTTTATGGAAAGTTAAGCTGTTACCATACCCACTGAAATAACTTAAGAATTGTACTCTAGGGGCTGGAGAGATGGCTCAGTGGTTAAGAGCATTGCCTGCTCTTCCAAAGGTCCTGAGTTCAATTCCCAGCAACCACATGGTGGCTCACAACCATCTGTAAAGAGGTCTGGCGCCCTCTTCTGGCCTTCAGGAATACAGACAGGCTATTGTATACATAATAAAATAAATAAATAAATATTTTTTTTAAAAAAGAATTGTACTCTATTGATGAATGGCAGTCATTCTTGAAGAGAGTATCACTGCCTTGACAAAGTTCCCATCCTCAAACTAAGTTAGCTCAGTCAATATACATCCCCTTGACAACCAATACTTGTTCTTGCTTCAAATTATTTTGTAGAAAAAATTTCCCCTTTAGCTGCATTTACTGAGAAACTGTTAATATATTTATTATTTTATAATGTTAAACACTGAATACAGAACTCTGTGCATGCTATGCACGTGCTCTACCATACCTTACATACCTGGCCCCCACTGATTACTTCAGTAAGGCATTTTATTGATGGTACTATAAAACTACTTAATCATAATATAATCTCCAAGCATTTTTGCCTTCTCTCTTCAGTCATAGAAAATAATTAATATTTCATGTAGAAAAATAAGCCAATAAAGCAATGGATAAAAGCTGATTACTTATATTTGATATTACTGAACTAATTTTGTTTGTTTGTGGAGAAGATACAGAAAACATATAAATGCTTAAAGAATAAAATCTACTATAATTTTATGACCAGGCACTGCTCAGGTTAATATACGTTCAATATGATTTTATTTATTTATTTATTTATTTATTTATTTATTTATTAAAGATTTCTGTCTCTTCCCC
>NW_026067914.1:9529186-9532031 GCF_014885135.2 Alexandromys fortis | reverse complement strand
AGGTCTAGTAAGGTGAGCATCCACGAAACTGCCTAGGCTCCCACGAAACCAATAGGTACAGTAGGATCAAAAACCCATTGCCATTGTTCTTGGGGTCTCAGTAGTCCTCCTTGTCCGCTATGTTCAGCGAGACCTGTTTTAACCCAGGCTTTTTCAGACCCAGGCCAGCTGGCCTTGGTGAGTTCCCGATAGAATATTCCCATTGTCTCAGTGTATGAATAAAGGACATTGAGCCTATAATTCGGGTTCTTAGAGAAGCTAAATAAGAAGGAGAACCCAAAGAAAATCATATAGGCATCCTCCTGAATATTAACCTTCATCAGGCGATGAAAGGAGACAGAGACCCACAATGGAGCACCGGACTGAAATCTCGGGGTCCAAATCAGGAGCAGAAGGACAGAGAGCACAAGCAAGGAACTCAATATGATTTTTTATTCATGCTTACATTAGAGATAACAGCAAATATTTATTATAAACAAATCCTATGTAAATAGTACTCACAATAAAACTTATTGCAAGTAAGATTGCTAAATCCTTGTATTCTTGACTGTAATGAAAATGAAAAAAACAGGAATTGAAAGAAGGAAGGAAGAAAGAAAGAAGAAAAGAAAGAAAAAGATAGAAAGAAAGAAAGAAAGAAAGAAAGAAAGAAAGAAAGAAAGAAAGAAAGAAAGAAAGAAAGAAGAATCAAATAGGCTGTTTAGGAAGGATTTGGAAATGTGGCCTTGATGGAAGACATGTCTCATGGGAGTGGATTTGAGGGTTCAAAAGCCCACCCCAGGCCCAGTCTCCCTCTCTCTTTCCACTCTACTTGCTGATTATGATCAGTTACGATCCCAGCTCCATGCTTGTCTGCTTGTCACCATAGACCCTGCCAAGATGGGTATGGACTCACCCCACGAAACTGTAAGCAAGTTCCCAGTTAAATAGCTCCCTTTATAAGCTGCCTTCGCCATGGTGTCTCCTCCCTGCAAAAGAAGAGTAATTAAGAACCCTTGTAATTGCTTTTTCTTTTTTCAGAAAACTCTGAAGCGAGTCTTGGATTCCTTGTGTAAAATAAAGAGAACATAGCAAGAGATAGATAAAGTGATTAACAAAATGGCCTTCATCAAAGTGAATATATAAATAAACATCTAATGTCTTGATGGTCCAGTTGTACTAGAAGTCAGATGTCCAGGAAAGAAACACACTTCCACTCCCATAGGCCCTGAGAGATAGGACACTATATTCCTCAATGAGTATGAGTCAAAAAGGATTTCAGAGGTTAAGAAAATCATTTCTAGGTTATAACTAGAAAGAACATTGCTTAGTGTTCAGATCTATTTTCATTCATTTCAAAAGCATATAAGAAACAAACTTAGGTTACTTTACTTACCGACTTTGTGTGTCAACCTGAGACAAGCAAGAGTCATCAAAGAGGAAGGAGCCTCAGTTGAGGAAATGCCTCCGTGAGAGCCAGCTGCAAGGCATTTTCTCAATTAGTGATCAATTGGGCCAAGCCCAGGGTAGATGGTGCTGTTTTTCTGGTAGCCATGGGTTCTATAAGAAAGCAGGCTGAGCAAGCCAGAGGAAGCAAGTCAGTAAGTAGCTCCCCTCCATGGCCTCTGTGTCAGTCAGCTTTTGCCTCCAAGATCCTGCCCTATTTAACTTCCTGTCCTGACTTCCTTCAATGATGAACAGTAATGTGGAAGTGTAAGCTAAATAAACCCCTTTACTCCTCCCCAATAAAAGAATCAAATAGGAAGGAAACAAAGTTTAGAGTGCTAGATAAAGTAGGGAGGTAGAGAGGGATAGAGAGAAAAGAGGGAAAGGAGTGAGGGAGAAAAAAATTGGACATAGTCTGTTAGCAGACATGGGTACGCAGTATAAAGTTCTATGAAGGTTCATTCATTCATTCTAAAAAGTCTGCTAAATAATGAGAATTATATCTCTATCTAAATCAGCTCTGTGTAATAGCATACAAACACTGGTCCCTGCTTGTTTTCTTTATGTATTATAGAGACAGACTATGGTTCTTTGGTTGAACAATATTGACAGAGCTGAATACCAGAATACATTAAGGTAAAATGGAAGATGTTTTCTCTCTCTCTCTCTCTCTCTCTCTCTCTCTCTCTCTCTCTCTCTCTCTCTGTGTGTGTGTGTCTCATACACACACACAATCACATAATTCCAATGGTATTTCATATTTATACTAATGAAGCTCGGTAGTTCTTGCAAAACTTTTGCTCTTTGTATGGTACAGTGATATCAATATTTCTTTCAGGTACTTAGAAATTTCTAAATTGTTCTACAGAAAGAGATAATATTCTTTTCATAAATTGTTTAGGATCCAATGTGTTTATGTAGAAAAAGACAGAGAGGCCAAACAGAGGGAGAATAAGTAAATATCTACAAATAAGTGTAAAATATAAAACTGATTAAGCTTTTAAAATAGCATTATTTTATGTAATAAAACATAAAAATATCATTTAGTAAAATATGGAAAAAATAACCAAATATGAAGATTGTATGGCTTCAATGTCCTTTCCAAAATTCATGTTTAAATTTTTACTTTTTACCTTTTTTTTTTTGCTTAGCATAGGGAATTTAGAGTAGAGAATTACTCTAACTAATGTACTTGAGAGCAAGATCTTGATCTCTGTAAGGGAATACAGGTTAGAAATGACTGAAATCTATTTCCATCCATTTGCCTGCAAAATTCAAGAAGTCCTTGTTTTTTACTGCTGAGTAGTACTCTAATATGTATATATTCCATACTTTCTTCATCCATTCTTCAATTGAAGGGCATCTAGGTTGTTTCTAGGTTCTGGCTATTACAAACAATGCTGCTATGAACATAGTAGAG
>NW_026067914.1:9523961-9528515 GCF_014885135.2 Alexandromys fortis | reverse complement strand
CCAGGGCAGGGAACCCTGATTGCTCTTTGGGCTGACAAGGGAGGGAGAATTGATTGGGGGAAGGGGAGGGAAATAGGAGGTGGCGGTGGGGAAGAGACAGAAATCTTTAATAAATAAATAAATTAATTAAAAATATCTTCAAGTGGGGTAGGATATCAAAATGACAAATTCATAAGAACTTGCTTAAAGTAGGGATGAGTAATTTTCAACTGAGATTTTTTTTTATTTGTAACTATAAAAAGCCTGTGTCTATAGAGGTTGTTGATACTGTCTGATATCTGCTTGTCATACTATCAAATTCAAATAAATTGGGATCAGCTAAAAAAAAAAAAAAAGGAAATGACTAAAATCTGAATGCCAACCCACTGTCACATGACCGTTCTGGGGAAGGTAGAAAATTCGCTTGCTACAAAATTCCTTGCTCAGAATGAGATTGTACAGAGAGTTCACCAGAAGGACAGAATTCCTCGGGACTGCAGAGATGGCACAGCAGCAAAGCTCCATCTGCTAGTATTTCAGAATACTTGAGATTCATTCATGGTACCAATATCAGGCTTTATTCTTGTTATTTACATTGGCTAAGTGTATGATATTTTTTCTTTTTATTTGAAGATTATAATTCAATAAAAACAATTATCCAATGCCTTTACTTTTTCTAAATATTTCTATATGTCCCTCTTCACTATCTTTCATATTCATGGCCTCTTTTTGTTCAATAATTGAAATTGCATGTATGTAGGTATTTGTCTACTTATATATATTTCCAAATATAAACATTGTAGCTCTTATAATGGACCTATATCTGTTCTCAGGACTGTTTGGTACTGGCCAATCAATTTATGAGCTATTCTTTAAGGAATACAACCTTTCTCACTCCCAGCTTTTCTCAGTTTCTGATAGTTCTTTGTATAAAGTTGAGTCTTGTGGACTTTTCTCTGTTTACTTTTTTAATGGAATCATCCTTGTTCTCCTCATGTTTATGTAATTATGCCAATACATTTTTATGAATGTATTTCTGTTATTAGCAGATACAGTCTCAACAAACTCTCTGACACTCTGCTACTTTCATTTTTCCCATGTCCTTTTCTGCAGTGCTCCCTGAGCCTGAGGTGGAAGAGGGTTTTGTAAATTTACCACGGGACTCAGTTCTACAGCCCTGCACATTGATTGGTGGTGACTTTCTGAAGTGATCCCTTTCTTTTGCAAAGAAATCACTTGTAAGTTCAGCTACAGAAAATTCAATTCCCTCTTTTGACTTATGAGGATACTCTGAGATACGCATACATACACAGACACACACATACGAACAAGCAAGCACACACACACACAGAGGAGGGATGTAAAAAATAATAATCTTAATGTTTATACAAAGTGAGAGAACTTCCAAAGTAATGTTGACATATTTTGAAATTCAGAGCATTCAACATAAGAAATAAGTAAATGTATTTCCCCTATCAATTGTTGTGTATATGGTATTCACTTATAGAAATCAAGAATGGACTGAGAGAGAGGAGGGAAAGCTAATCACCTACATCCTGTATTCTCTGTAGATTATAAGAGCATGTGGTAGTTTGAATGTAACTGTTCCCCATAAGCTCATAGAGAGTGGCACTATTAGGAGTTGTAGCTTTGTTTGAGAGTATGTGTCTTTTTTGGAGCAAGTGTGTCCCTCTCAGCATGGGCTTTGAAGTCTCCTATATGCTCAAGTCACAATTGGTGAGACCTCCTGTTGCCCATGGATTAAACATGCAGAATTGTCAGCTCTTTCTCCAGCACCATGTCTGTCTTCATGCCTCCATGACCCACCATTTTGATAATGGACTCAGCATCTGAAATGTAAGCCATTCATTACAAGAAGTTTCCATAATCACGCTTTCTCATCACAGAGCTAGAAATTCTAAGACAGAACATTTGTATATATATTTATACAGTGTATACTTATATATGCAAATAATAGCTACTTAGATCTGGTACCATTATTTCTTTGAGAAAATCAACAAAATTAACAAATTCTTAGCAAAATTAACCCAAAGACCAAGTGGGAATATACAAATCACTAAACTTAGAGATGTAAAGGGTGATATTATAATAGACAATGGGGAAATGCAAAGAATCTTAAGAATATGTTAAGTTACCATATTATATCCAACTGGAAAATCTAAAAGAATTGAATGAGTTTTTTTGATAAACATAACCTAATAAAATTAAAAAGATGATATCGAAAATTGAAGAACATTCATAATATGTACAGTAAAAAGAACAATCTTAGGCACCAGTAACAACTTAGTGTCAGGGAGAAAACTACAGTAAGTAAATATTTTTTCTGAACTCAAGCATCTTCGTCACAAAGGTTCTTCCTTGCCAAAGTATAGACATTTATTCAACTATTTAAAGCTAGCATCTTGGAAAGACTTTAAAACATGAGCCTTTCTAAGCATGACTAAACAACATCTCAGCTACAACAGTTTGACATAGTTGTTCAAATGAACATTTTTTTTGGCAGAAAGAAACAGAACTAGTGTGTTTTATTTCTCCAGTTTTACTCTAGAATGTGAGACTATTCAAAACATAATAATACTCATATATACTGTGTGGTAATATTTTACTTGGGATCATGTGGATAATAACAATGACCACTACAATAGAAATTTGCAATAATGGAAGGAACTTAGGGTCAGCTTCAGTTATAGTCATGGGGAAGTATAAAAATATGGTGAAGCACAATTATGTGGTATTAGTAAAAACAAAACAAAACAATACAGTGCAAAATTAGTAAAGAAAAACTGCAGGGTACATAGGAATTCCAGTTCTAACCTGATAGGATGAGCATGAGTCATGAAATTCAGTGTCTGTCACTAGAGATTAGTGTAAAACAGGCAACATGACCAGGAATCAAATAGCAAATGTTACTGAGGATGCAAGCTTTTGGATATATACACAGAGAAGAAGACTGTTACTACATTAAATTTCACTATGAAGTCACATAATGTCCCAAGAACTTTTCAAATGTCTTACTCATGTTTGTCTGAGCAGATGATCTTTAGCAATGCTAAAACAAAGGTATAGTTAGTCCTACGACCATGTCCAGAGAACTCAAATTTAGAGTCTGGAATTTGCTTCAGAGACTACCAGATGAGTGATGTAGATAAAATTTCTATTGTTCTATCTCTCCCTGCTTTTTGATTGTAAAGTCTGGGTAAATTTATAGCTACTGCACAGTATGTTACTTAGGAATTTTGGAATTACAGTATTGGAGACAGCCCTAGATTTTGAATTTGCCACATATATAGTAGCACTATTAATATCACAAAATTTCTTTTTTGATACTACAGACAAATTCAGATATATAATCACTCAAGGATGATAATTTCCCATTAATAATTTTACATGAAGATATACAAAAGCATTCAATATAAATGAGATAGATAAATAAGCACATCACTGTATGAGTAGATATAGATATAAATATGAAAAGTTAAAATGAATGGTTGGTAGATAAATTTGTCCTGTAAAGTACTTAATGACACTAAGTCCATTTTAATTGTTAACTTAAGAAAAAACATATGATAATTTTAATCAGCTCTTCAAGTCTGGATGTCTCTATTCCCTTAATTTTGTGAACCATAACTGGGTGAGATTCTGTCAACAACTTTTTTCTTTGCACATCCAGAACTTACTCAACCACATTTCTCATTTCATGGGTCAGTTGCTTTCTTTGTTCTCATCCATGAAGGATAAACCCAATGTTTTTATTGGATTTCTGGCAGGTAGTGTGAGACTTAACTTTATTATGGATCTTGGCTTGTCACAGATGAATTGCTTCTCTTTGATACAACTGGGCCAATCTATCTGGTGTGGAGAAATGCTCTCTGTGGAAGAAGAAGCTCAATTCAGAATAAAGAGATGCTTCTCTTATTTAAAATGAATGGAGACTACTGGTGGGTGACAAAGTCACAGTCACCTGAAAGTTGCTAGTCAATTGTCTGTTGGATGATAGACACTGCTGTAAAAACATAGACTATAAAAATGCACCATTGATAACTTTTCCTAGAGTAAGTTTATTAAATGTGAGCAACAGAGGTTAAAACCTTTACTTTTCTCAAGTAACTAAAAAAAGAATAAAATGTATATTGTATTTATTTTGTTGTTTGCAAAAAAAAAACCTTAGGTATAGGATCGTGAAAACCTTTATAAGTAATTTAGATGAGGCACTTAAGGTAAATTGTATGTCACAATGTTTCTTCTTTCTTTATCCTTTTAAGAAAATTTCCACTTCTTTTCATTCTTTTTACAATCCCAATTTTCAAAATACTTCCGGTTATGGAAAATGTAGAAATAATGAGTCTTTCATATCCCTTGAGTTTTGTGTAATTTTTCACCTTAAATTCAATAGTAAATAAGAATCCAATGAATAAATGACCAGATTTACAGTTGAAAATTAGGGAAAGAGCTGGGAGGTGGTAGTGTACGCCTTTTCTCCCAGCACTCAAGAGGCAGAGGCAGGCAGATCTCTGTGGGTTTGAGGCCAGCCTGGTCTACAAGTGTCAGGGGCCA
>NW_026067914.1:9464458-9520995 GCF_014885135.2 Alexandromys fortis | reverse complement strand
GGGAAGCCTTAACCTCTCTGAGGAGTGGATGGAGGCTGTGGTGGGGGGAAAGGTTGAGGGAGTGGGAGCTCTGGGATTCGTATGCAAAATGAGAAAAGATATACTCTTTTTAAAAATTAATTAATTAAAATGTAGTATAATTAAAAGAATTAGTATAATTAAAAGAATGTAATATAAGCACCAAAAATAGTAATAATAATATAAAACAAAAAGCTTAGAAATGCCAAAGTATTTAAAGATTAAACATTTCATGCTTGATGTATATACTATTATTTCTATAAACATAAATCAGAAAATTGTCACCTGGAATACTTTAATTCTAGTATTGTTAATTCACTTTTTAATTCATAGTTTCTACATGCAGAAAGGCATTAGTGAAGAACAAAAAAGTAAATTCTTATAAGGAACAAAAGTTATTTTATAACAAAAAAACATCATTTTAATTTACACTTTGCTCTTTTATTTAAGTAACTAGTTTTTTTAAATTTTTTATTTTATTATTTATTTATTAAAAATTTCTGCTTCCTCCCTGCCACTGCCTCCCATTTCCCTCACCCTTCCCCAACCAAGTCCCCCTCCCTCGTCAGCCCAAAGACCAATCAGGGTTCCCTGCCCTGTGGGAAGTCCAAGGACCACCCACCTCCATCCAGGTCTAGTAAGGTGAGCATCCAAACTGCCTAGGCTCTCACAAAGCCAGTACGTGCAGTAGGATCAAACTACAGTTTTTTAACATATTATCTGTAGCTAGTATTTCCTTAGTTTGCCTGCTTCCAGTCACCTTTAAGAGTTCCTTCTATAAATATTGGACTGTTTAAGTATATAGAAAATTTTTATTTCATGTTTTGATCCCTTAAAAGAGAGACTATACATTTTCTTAATGTTGAAACCAAAATAAAACACTGTTTATGTGCATTGAGAAAAAAATTATACATGTCCTTGTGCAATTAGCTCACAGAAGTTTTATCAAATAACACATTCCTTTCAGTGCAATCTGTCTTGTTAGAATTGAAAGAGCTAATATATCATATGAAGAATTCACAACACTCACAAAACACTATAATTGAAACAAATGCAGTAGGTTGCTATGATGAAAGATTAACAATAGAATTATTTGTTCAGTCCATCACTCATCTCATTAAGGATGCTACTGTGATAAATTGGATATAAAAGTAATATCCCTCAAATGTTCATAAGCTTTAGTTTGACTTATTAGGAAGACATTTGGAATTTTTTTAAAGAAGAGGGTAAAATGTCTTACTATTTGGAAAATATATTCAATATAATGAGCCAATCTCTTTAATATAATAGCAATATTATTCTGGGACTCTCATTTAACAAAGTTTCAAACTGAAATGGCATTGTCATGTTTCAGACAAACACTAAGTACTCAGAAACCATCCATACCAAATTTGTTAAGAGTGCAAGGATTAAATTCCTATCTCCCATTTAAAATTTCAAAGAGAGTTCTATAATAGTAAAAATTTATGTGAGATTCTTTTCTATATGCTATAAGTATGTTTTATTACCATTGATCAATAAAGAAACTGTTTCAAGCAATGGCTTAACAGAGTAAAGTCAGACAGGAAATCCAAGCAGAGACGTAAAGTGAGAGTAGGCAGAGCCAAAAGGATGACACGTAGCTGCTGAAGGAGGCAGATGCCATGTAGATTCCCATGTAGCAAGAGGTAACAGACCATGAGATTCATGGTAAAATGCAAAATAATGGAAATGTGTTAATTTAAGATATAAGAGTTAACTAGAAATATTCCTGAGTTGTTGGCTAAATAGTGTTATAATTGTCATAGTTTCTGTCTGTTTATTTGGGTCTGGGCAACTGAGAACAAAAGAGTAGTTTCTAATTACAAATTATGCCAGCAATGGCCAACGCATCCACATAAAATATGAAAGAGCTTGGGAAGGACTTCTAGACACAAAAGAACAGAGTTGTGCATGGCTTCTTGGTAGCAGCATTTTCTCCTCTGTGTTCTGTTTGCTAAAGACCTTAAAAGAATTACATAAACATAACTAGGAACAAAGCCAAAGAACAATAGACAAAGAAATCTTCAAACAAAGTCATATAAGACAAAAAATATTATAAAAAGTAGCATTGAATTATTTTTGTGTTGGCTGTCTACTTCTCCACTTTTCAGTATTTCTAAATCACAAGCTCAGAAAACATTAGACTTGAAGCTTTTGATTTCGTTAAATTTGTGACACTGTTTGAGTGTTGTCACACTTTAAAATAAACTAATAAATAAATGGGCAGCCATGAAGTTTGTATGTATTTATTATGCTTTTCTCTTCTATTTTAAAGCATTTTTTATTTGTTTGCTTTCTATAGATAGATGAGAGAGAGAGAGAGGGAGGGAGAGAAATGAGATGGAAGCAGATGAATGGGGAGGTTGAAATATTCAAGGAGGAGTTCAGGAAGTGAAAACAGTAATCAGGCTATATTGTATGAGAACATTTTCTATTAAGGAATAAAGTAAAGTCAGTGGATCTATTGTAACAAAAGGAATATTTCCATGTTCTCCTAAATATAACAATTTTGGAACCGAGCCCCCAAAAGTCAGAAGGAGCGTGAGCACCTAATTATAGGTTAGAAACTCAACAGGAGATTTGAAATCTAGGATTTGTTTTAGTAGCAGTCCCTTAAAGAACATCCTTATTCTTTGGTCAGAAAAGAGACCATGATAGTACATAAATTGCCTTTGTTAGTGATTGCATTAACATACTCTTCTTATAAGGGACAGTTATTCATCGTAAAACACTAGACTTTAATTCACTGTCAATCACTCTCAATATGTCCGGAATGGTCTTTATGCTCAAATAATTGGCCCAGGTTGCTAATGCTAAAACTGAATGGAGCAGTCATTCCCTAAGGATTTTGAGTTGGTCTTGGAAATTACTGTCTGAACCAGAGCTACAAACAGTGTTGTTTTAGTGATAGGAGGCTAAGCAAAAGGCAATAGTATATCACCCAGCGTGTTTACTCTGTATGGTATGATGTATTCAGCTTGACTGTTACTATTCTGAATTCCTGTGGCAAAATCTGGCCAGAGAAATAAGGTTGCTCTGGAAAAGAATGTTTGAGCAGGACCTGGAAAAAAATACAATATATTTGGATAAATTAAATCCTGATTATCCATTTCACAGCAAATTGAATGGTTGTATAAATAATAAGCATGTGATACTGTACACATTTGAAATTAATACTGGGACCATGTGCTAAATTCCATAGCGAGACACGTAAATTCAGAGTCAGTTTTGATGGTATCCAGTGAAAAATATTTTGCTGCATTCTTAGATTATGAATTAAATCTGGCACATATTTCAAATTTGCTGACTTGTTTAAATGTCACGCATTAAAAAAAAATGGTTCCTACAGAGTAACAAACACTTTACACTTTAACTGTATGTATCTCTCTGTACATAAAAATGATTTAATATAAAAAGGTATAGGTTTTACTATAAACTTAGTGCTAGGGCTGTTATTATTGATATTTTCAATCATGAAATTTGAAGCCTTGGAAACTCTTCATTGTTTGCTATGTTTTTGAGTCACGTTGCAGATATTTATTGATGTTTCTTAAAGCAAGTATGAGTCATTTGTGCTGTGTATTATTACAGTAAATGTCAGGATAAAAATGGATCAAGGTGAGTGCAGAATAAAAAGTAGCAGTTGACTTAATATTAATAATGTAGCATGTGGGCAGATGAAACTTGTACAAAATGTATGGTATCTAAAAGGGAATAATGAGCTGATTAACAAAAACAGAAAGGCAAGCTCTCTCTCTCTCTCACACACACACCAGACAAATAAGCAAATAGGACATAATTTTATAAATCCAAGATTTTCCTGATTATGATCTCTGATAACAACCTTTCCAACAAATAGAGCATAATTTCTGAATATATTTCTTATTGGTAAATCCCATCCCACTTTCTAACTGGTACTAAGTATTCAATATAGGACCCTAGACAATGCAATAGAATGAAATATTGAATGATTGGTCCCCATATGGAAAAAAAGACTTTCAAAATTGGATTAATTTGATTGGTGAGAATGACTTCTTAAAAGCCACATGAAGCCGGGCAGTGGTGGCGCACGCCTTTAATCCCAGCACTCGGGAGGCAGAGGCAGGCGGATCTCTGGGAGTTCGAGGCCAGCCTGGTCTACAAGAGCTAGTTCCGGGACAGGCACCAAAGCTACAGAGAAACCCTGTCTTGAAAAAACCAAAAAAAAAAAAAAAAGCCACATGAAGTCCACTAATTGGATCCTTTTATTTTTATCCCTGTTGATTATATTTTGAAAGAATTATTTATTTAGACATAAGTTTAGAAATGATTTCCAAATGCAGATTTTAAATTAGATTGGCTGGCAAAATAATTTTCTAATTTTATTCTAAAATTGGCATTCTAATTTTCAAAAATCACTGTATCCTATTTCTTGTTGAGACTTCCGAGTTCCTTGGTCTGTTAAGCAAAGTTGATGACTTTCACAGGTTATAAGACTATTTTCTAGCATGGGAAAGATCTGAGAAAAACTCTGCCATAAAAATTAAAGATGGCAATATCATACTCCCAATATTTCATATTTTATGGCATTACTGTTTGTGTTTGGGGCAGACTGAAAATCTATTTTTATTATGCTCTCTGAGATGGCACTTTGAATTTAAGCTCCATTTTCCATGGCTTACAGCTTTTCCACCAAATACCTTTGGGGCTAAACTTCATCATTCTGGTTCTTAGCTAGGATGAAATAATTCAGAAAGTTTGGGGAAATGTACTTTGCCATTTTGATTTAAGTAACTATAGGGAAATTCTTTGTGCCTGTTCCGTATGACATAAAGATAAATTTTATCCTCTTACTCTTTGTACATGTCTATTATGTTAAGTAAAATAATAATAATATTTTCCATAAATAGTACTTTCTTATATTTAAAGTCCATACACAAAATGACGGATGCAATAGCCCCTCTCTGACTCTCACTATTACATATCATAAAATCTGTCTGATATGCCAAATCTATCAGAAGGCCTGAAGTAGAGGCTTTTGTAGGAGGAAAATTCTGTTTTCAAACAAAATGAAAAGTCTTATTTGCAAAAATTGACTAAGCATCTTTTAAATATATATATGACGTTAGTGGCTATTTAAGGCCATCTCAATGGGTTTTGTGAGCTGTCAAATTTGTCCATTCTGCTTCCAAATGTATACAAATTAGTCTCGTTTCATACCTTTCTCACAAATATAATATTTGAAAGTATAATATAATGAAAAGAAAGCACAGAGGATATAAGAGGCTAAGGCCCACAAAACAAGCAAGCTTCGTCACTTTGGAGTTCTCAGAGGTAAAAAGTAGTATGTGTAGTGCTTAAGTGTGTCCTTGCATTAAAAGAGCTACCTCACTTTAGCAATGTGACAGTTCCTGTGTGTTTTTCTTAGTCAACTGTAGATAGTATCACTTCAAAGGGAAAAGAGAAGACTTGTACAAAAATACATTAAGTTGTTTCCTAAACACGTACACAAAGTTGGTGTTTGTATATGAACATGTATATATGTATATGCAATTAGGAAACTAATATGTATTACTCATATTTTAATATAGATGGATAAATAATGATGTATTCATATTTGATTTATGTTTAACCCTCAATTTGTTCAATTAAACATGATTTAGGTTGTATTAAAGTGTGGTTATTTATGCTAATTGTTTTAAATTATATAAAAGTTTAATAATTTTTCATCTTTTACTATTGAATATGTTTTATGTACATACATATATACATATATATTTATGTACATACATATATACATATATATAAATGACTTCAATAACTTACAAATTTTCATTTTACACAGTTCTTGATAGTTATTTTGTTAGGATTTTAGTAAGTTTCTCACTGCTCTTCTAATGAAGGGCATCAAGAAAATAGACAATAAAATTCTAAATAATCCAGTTTAAAAATGGGGCACAGAACTATATAGAGAATTCTCAACAGGGGAATCTTAATAGCCAAACGATGTTTAAGGAAACGTTGAACAATTTTAGCCATCAGGTAAATGTGATTCAAAACAACTCTGAGATACCATCTTATATCTGTCAGAATGGCTAAGATCAAAAACACCACTGATAGCTTATGCTGGAGAGGATATGGAGTAAGGGGAGCACTCATCCATTGCTGGTGGGAATGCAAAATTTTAAAACCACTTTGGAAATCGGTATGGAAGTTTGTCAGAGAACTGGGTATCAACCTACCTCAGGATTCAGCAGTACCACTCTTGGGCATATACACAAAAGATGCTCAATCACACTACAAAGGCATTTTTTTCAACTATGTTCATAGCAGAATTATTTGTAATAGCCTAATTCCCCTGTATTATAATCCTCTCTAAGGCTGGCATTGAAGTGGTGCACCACTAAGATTAAAGTTATGTACCTCCTGGGCCCTATGGCAACTAATGTGGCTACTGGGATGAAACGTGTGTGTGTTACTATTGCCTCATTTAAGGCTGATCAATTTGGCTGTTTTACTTTCCCAATACCCATGGAAGCTTTATTTATTAAAACATAATTGCAGTGCCACTACAAGTTTTCATTGATCTCACTTAGGTTTTTTTTTTTTTTTTTAATGTAACCTATATTAGCAACCTGATTGTAATATACACTATTTTATGAGGTGCACAAATGTTAAGGGAATAACCAATCACCATTTAAAGTTGGACTTGGTGTCCATTCCATGAGATGGAATAATTGGTTTCTAGCCATAAATAAAGGCCACTGAGTCTATAATTTGTGATCCTAAAGAAGCTAAATAAGAAGGTGAACCCAAAGAAAAACATATAGTTATTATCCCTGCTATGGGAAATAGACAAGATTGCTAGGCAAAAAATTAGGATCTTGGGGGTGGCGTGGGATGGGGGTAAGGGGAGATGAGGAGAGAAAAGTGAGAAGGGGAGGATGGGGGGAACATGGGGAAACGGGATGATTGGGGATAAATCAAGGGTGGATAGAGGAGCAGGGAATCACATAACTTAATTAAGGGAACCACCTTAGGGTTGGTAAGAGACTTGAACCTAGAGTGGCTTCCAGGTGCCCAGGGCAATGTCCCCAGTTAGTTCCTTGGGCAGCTGAGGACAGAGAACCTGAAATGACCCTATCCTATAGCAATACTGATGAATATCTTGATTTTCACCTTAGAACCTTCATCTGGAGATGGATGGAGATAGAGACAAAGACCCACACTGGAGCACCGGACTGAGCTCCCAAAGTCCCAATGAGGAGCAGAAGGAGGGAGAACACGAGCAAAGAAGTCAGGACCACGAGGGGTGCACCCACCCACGGAGACAGTGGGGCTGATCTATTGTGAGCTCACCAAGGCCAGCTGGACTGTGACTGAAAAAGCATGGGATAAAACCTGACTCTCTGAATATGGCGGACAATGAGGGCTTTTGAGAAGCCAAGGACAATGGCATGGGGTTTTGTACCTACTTCATGTTCTGGCTTTGTGGGAGCCTAGCCAGTTTGGATGTTCACCTTCCTAGACCTGGATGGAGGGGGGAGGACCTTGGACTTTCCACAGGGCAGGGAACCATGACTGCTCTTCGGACTGGAGAGGGAGGGGAAGAGGAGTGGGGGGAGGGGGAGAGGGGCGGGAGGAGGGGGAGGGAAATGGGAGGCTAGGAGGAGGCAGAATTTTTTTTTCAATAAAAAAAAAAATTGTTAAATTGGAAAAAAAAACCCTGATACTAGATAGGTCATAGCCCCAGGTGTAAACTTACTATTATTATTTTCCTAAAGTAAAATAGTAACAAAATTAATCCTAATTGAATATTGTCATACCCATAGATCTGACTCTGTCTCAATACTCAAAAGAGGAGATTTCCCTTGTTATAGGCGTTAATTAAACCAGAGATTTACAAGTGTCAAATGTACAGAGAATGAGAGACCTTGGAGCACTCAGCACTAAATCATATGTCTTTTCCCCATGCCTCCTTTTATATCACAGCTATCTATGTGTAAGAAGACAGAAAGACGGTATGAACTGAAGTGGTGGATGATTCCAAGAAAGGAGTGTCTTCTAGATGCAACAAGGCTGATGGACATATGGATTCACAGAAGCTATATAAAAACACACACACAAAACCACACAAGTCTTGTACAAGTATAATCCAGACAAAATCCCAGCACATAGAAGGGGAAGCACTAACACCTAGCTATGAAATTGTTTGCAATTCATTGTTTCAATGAAAGGGAAACAATGGTTTTCTCCAGTGGAGTGGCAATTGGAATATCAACAAATCTGTGGGTCTGACTTCATGTTCAGGAATAGTTAGCTAATAGAAATCAGACTCAAATATTTTGTGTACTGTTTTAAAAATTAGTTTATAAAATTGTTTTGATAATGGAAAAGCTCTCCTGTACATGAAAAACTGTATTTAATATTATTTCGCACTAAAAGAATCTCATAGATTCAGAAAATATGCACATTTCAAATCAACAGCTTTTCATAATTATAATCAATTAAATAATTTATGGAAATTAAAGTTTGATTAGTTCTTGGCTTAGGAAAGCAGATATATTTCTAATATGCTATACATACTAATGTGAAATATTCCCAACATGTTTTGTGATCTTAGCTTAAATTTTGCTATGTCTTTCTTTGTAAGTTTTATAAGTATTAAATATAATTTTAGTAGCATAACAGACTATTAGGGTGTTGTGAGATATTATGGAAAAATAAGGCTGATTCTAACATCTGCAACATGAAGATCAGAAAAAAATATATAAACCTCTAGTAAAATATTTTAGTGTTTAATTCTAGAAGCAACGTGTAAACTGAGAAAAAATATAAAATTATGAACCCTAAGACACTGCATAGCTACAGCACAGATTCACGAAATTTGTCTTTAGAAGTATTATTTATTAACAAGTTTATTCTGAGAAACACTCTACTTCTCTTGGGAGAGTGATAAAGTTCTCTTGCACTTCTTTAGATTACAGAGAAGCTCTGAAGCCTAATTAGAACCAAAAGTAATTCATGTGGTAATGCATAAATCTTATAAAGGGGAGCTGGGATTGTTTCATTAGATAAAGGTTTCTGAGACAAAAGTAATACCTTGAGTTCAGTCAGAAATTTATATATTATTAACTATTATTTTTCTCAGTAAACCACAGTGCAAAAATAATGTCAATAATGACAGTTGCATACTTCACCTATGTTAGGAGTTCTTCTTATCATCCAGAGATTTCCTGTTTATGTCCAATTTTCAGGAAAGTACAAAACAAGAAAAGTATGAATTTTATGGATTTTTAAATAAACAAATTTTATTTTAATTACTAGTTACTTCACATTATTTGATTTTGTTATTGTTTTTGCTTGTGGTGGCCAGCAGAGATGCTGTGGCTCCTTTAAGAAAATACTGACCTGGTTAACTTGCATGTTCTCTCTCTACCTTTTGATTAGTTTGGATAAAGGCTTGTCAATCTTGTTGACTTTCTCAAAGAACCAGCTCTTTGTTTCATTGATTCTTTGGATTATTTTATGTGTTTCTATTTTGTTGATTTCAGACCTCAGTTTGATTATTTCCAGTCTTCTATTCCTCCTAGGTGAGTCTGCTTTTTTTTTTTTTTTTTTTTTGTTTGTTTGTTTGTTTTTTTTTTTTTTGTGGACACTTAGAACTATGAACTTCCCTCTTAGCACTGCTTTCATAGTGTCCCATAGGTTTGAATATGTTGAATCTTTGTTTTCATTGAATTCAAGAAATAATCTGCAATGCAAAAGTTGCAAGGCATAAGGGATGATAAGGATATCAACTCTCAACACAGATGAGTCAAGCTCATAGACAGTGAACAAATATTTGGCTTTGCTGTTTTCATCAAGAATTAATTAATGATTCCCTAGATATCATGTGTTTTGTAACAACTTAGTCAACCATAGTAATGCCTTTTCAATTTACCATAAAACCAGAGCTTAAGGTCTGCACCTTATGTGGTTGACTCCTAATCTGCACCTATCCAGACACAGAGAAAAAAAAATGCCAATTGTCATCAACTAACTAAAAACTATGAGGTTTTAGGAAACCTTCCTGAAATTCACTAATTTGATTAAGTAGTTCACATTTCAGGAGACATTCTTAGCAAGAATTTCTGTTTTATTGAATGAAAATATTTCAGTTATACCGATGGAACAAAAGGCAAAGAGATTCAGGGTTAAAACTTCAGAAAATTTCAAGTATAAGGAAATCTATCTAATGAAGTTAGCAATATATCTTCCCAGTAAATTAACAATTTGTGTACTCTGAGACACACTTCTCTGTGCTTTTTATTTTAAAAAACTATTTAATAGGGTCATAAAATGAAAATAAAAAAATGAGATCTGATAAAGAGTATTTTTATCTATAAAATATTCAAACTGAAAATTTGTCATTAAACAGTAGAAAATTGTAAAAGATAACATTTTCCTTGAGTCAATGCGCATGTGAGAATCAGTGAGAAAGCAGTGTCATGTATCGTAACTGGGTTATCTATGACAATGCATAATTGGAAATTATAGGACTTCATTTTCAAAGGTGTGTGTCTAGGAGTGGCATATGACCTGAAGAAGGATAACATTATGGTATCTATTATTATAATAACAGAATGATAACAAATCTTACCTTTTATGTACTTCCACCTAAGCTCATACAAAGCTGAAGCCCTTTCCAACTTAAAGGCATAGTTTGGAAGGATCAAAATGCCTGTTCAATCTCCAAAGTATTATTTTTCCTAAAGTAGCATATTTTGTTATCTTCTTTGGAGCTTCCCTTTCAAGATAATATCATGACCTTATCTCATGTGTATTCTAAAAGTGTTCTAAGCCATTCATGTAATTCTAGTGGCTTCTATATTGAAGTTCTAGTAGCTCTGAATTACAAATGAATAAGTGAAGAGTTATGATTAATAATTAATACAATTTTTTATTTTTGCATAGTTGATTATCATCATTTTGTAAAAGTAATTTCCAAAAATGTATTGTTTGCTATTGGGAAAGATACCACAGCTCCTGCATATTTGAATACTATGTACAGTTCTTTAAAATAATGTATAAATACCTTTCACCGAAATTTATATATGTAGAAAACAATGTCTTTAAAATAAAAAAAAAAAGTTTAGAAAAACAATAACGTTTTGAAACATAGTAGAATTTAGGATCTTTGTGGATTTAATGTAATGTTAAGAGACTGGCTGACCCTGAGCATGGACGGAAGAGTAGGGAAAATGATGATCTGGCTATATTTCACAAGCTCCAGCTTAAAGCTAAGTTTTTACTTATGGGTAGGCATAAAAGCTCTTTTCTGGTTAGGAGCTGCTTCATGGGCTATAACCAAGCAAAATTCAATGTTTCTGAAACACAGACAATTACCTTACAAACACACAAACCACACACACACACACACACACACACACACAGCATACATATACAGCCATGGACACAGAGACAGGGAAACACAAACAGCACATATACAGACAAAGACACAGACACAGACACACACACACACCATACGTTGAAATAATTTAAACACTTTTAAAGTTTTAAAACATAAAGGCTTATACTTAGTAATACTGAAGTATTATAGTTATTATCTTTCACTCAGACAACACAGCATCAGCCTTTAGACAAATGCTGTTTTCATGTTTTTTAGATGGTTTTTATTTCTTGTTTCTAATCATGTATCATGGATACATTAGTATTTACTCACTGTGACCCAGAGAGTAAATTGAGTTTAGCAGTAACACTAATTTTGTTTACTAATTTTTGAACTTATATGGACTCCTCAGCTTTTTAATTATTCATTCAAACATCACTTTTTGGTTTATTATGACACTGTTAATTCTATATTTGTTTTTTCAAGACAAGGCTTTCTGGTTGTCCTGGAACTAATTGTCCTAGAACCAGGCTGGCCTAGAACTCATAAAGATCAGTCTGGTCGGCCCCTCAGCCCTGGGATTAAACACATGTGGTACCACATCCGAAACTGTTTACTATCTTAAGAGAAATAGTCAGGTGATAGTGGTGCACGCCTTTAATCCCAGAACTTGGGAGGTAGAGGCAGGTGGATCTCTTTAAGTTTAAGGCAAGTATAGTAAAAAAGGACAGGCACCAAAGCTATTCAGAGAAACTGTTTTAAAAATCCCTGAGTTTTGCATATGGCAATAACTTTTAGAGTTCTTGCTATTAGTGCCTTGTATGATTAATATCCAGGTTATCATCTAATTCAAATTCAACAGGAAATTTGTTCCTGTTAGTGATTGCTACCAAATACTACTACTACTACTAACATATATTTAAAAATATTAATTATCTTAAGGATTTGATGATAATCACTTAGCAGTTTATTTGTGAATTATACAGGTGATCATGTTTAATGACAATGAATGAACTGTCACATGGTTAGTAATCCCACATCATTTCTCTAGTGAAATATCTGCCAATATTTCCATAGGTGATATTAATTTGGAATGCTGGCTATTAGCTTTCTGTATATTTTAAAAACAGTTCTTTATCAAAAGTATACTTTAAACATATTTTCTGCTAGTTAAGTGTTGGGATCAATTGGAGTCCTGGCCTTCAGCTGCTCTTCCCTGTCTAGAGCCTTCTAATTGAAGTTACTAAAAGCTGTGCCTTACCTAGAGGATCAGCGGATGGAATTTTCACCTGTTGGCTATTGACTGCTGGGTATTTATGCCTCCATAGTGCTATTAAAACAGGGCTTTTGTACCAGTGATTGGAGGTCCATGTGTCTGTCTGTCTGTTCTTGTGTTCTCAGCTTCCATCCCCTTGCCCGAAGCTCTAGACTGTGTTCTAGTGCATAGAGCACGGGGGAGTGGGGGGTGGAGGGTGGGGGGGAGTGCGCTGTAGTTAAGAGCTTCAAAATATTTACATGAAGAAGCAGCAGAGCTATTTTTTTCATTTCACCAAGAACATGTATATACTACAATGTTTTAGGAAAGTTACTAAAACAAGGTTGCAAATACTATTTCCCTCATTCTATAATTATTATGTCTATATTTGTTAGGTAGGATATTGAGCACTTATACACGTTTTATGTGAGTACGTGTCTGTAGTTATTTATATTGAAAATATAAGTGCAGTTTGTTTTCATATTTGTGACTTTGAAGAGTTATCTGTCACTTATTCTAATCCTCAGGGAGTTAGGATAGAGAAGTAGGTAAATTTTCCACACATGACCGGATTTCTCCATTCATGAAACTGCGACAGTATGATTTCTCTAACAAATCAAACCTGCATACTGACAACACCAGTTGATTTGCCACTGTGTATAGATGATATTTTACAGAGAAGAAATTGACTGACAAAGTGTCAATATAGGTGGAAATATATTTAAAATTTCCTGATTCATGGAAAAGTCTACCAGATACTGTGGGCCTGTAGGTTGAAGATGGGTGCCCCAATGCTCCAGAAGAACTTTGGGTAACTCTCTGGGTAGCAAGATGTCTCTGTCAAATTCTAGAATTTTGGTAGTTGCTTAAAATGCACTTAATGTTTACTTAGGTAATATTTTATCCTTCTGGAGTCTTCGAGGGAGATGTAGAATAGATAAAATTATAGTTTTCCTTAGTTCAGTTAAAAGATAAAATAGATCTAAATATTGTAACTGTAATTCTTTTTAGATACCTATTTTAGCATATGTAATTTTACTATGTTAAATTTAAAACCTTCCTTTTATTTAGACAGAAAAAGGAAGTTGCTGTGAGATTCCCCTCTGTATGTTGTGAATACCTTGATATTAAAAAGCCTGCTTTGGTCCTACTGGCTGGGCAGGATATGCAAGGTAGAGATTCCAAGCAGATAGATGAGGAAAGAAGGCAGAGTAAGAAAGACTACATGTAGCCAACCAAGGAGAACGATTCCCATGTTGATACCAGAAAACCACATTTTTTGTGGTCAAATTATAAAATGATAGAAATGATTTAATTTGAGATATCAGTGCTAGCTGGAAGGACACCTAAGCTATTGGCCAAGCAGTGTTGTAATTAATACAGTTTCACTGTAATTATTTTTTGGTTTGGGTGACAGGGAATGGACAAGTGACCTCTACCAACAAAGGACCCTTAAACTGATTATGGGAAACAGGAAGAGACTTAATTTTCCAAGGACAAATTTCATTGATATAAAAGCATTATACTATATATAATATATATTATTAGGTTATTTGTATGTCTGTGTTAACGTGATGATAATATTAAGATATAATATAGACAAAAATACAGCATACAGATATTAACAGTAGAGATGGTTTCCTGAATATTTCAGAGTCATAATTTTAATTTAGAAAATAAAAGTGTTAATGGAAGTTTTACAGTGATTAATGTGCCATTCCCATCAAGAAGGATCGATACATGAACATCAATAGGGCCTACGAACTCAAATATATTTAGTATATTTTCAGCTTTATCTATCTGTTTCTCCTGATTTTACACAAACAGTAAAAATGAAGAACATGACTAACAAAAACTTCCAATTACACATTTGTGCTACATTAACCACCAGCCACTCCAAACTAAGAAGCTATTAAACTTCCTAAGACTCAGTCTACTTGTTTAATAAAATGTAACCAAAATGTTTCACTACTACATGTTTAATAAATTTAAACCCTAGTAGGATTTATAATCAATTAAGCTTCCTGGTACTTACAGCTCTATTTGTGCATTTCCTGCAAAAAAATGAGTAGCTGTTAAGTTAAAATTTTATTGCAAATGATATACCAGGTTGAATAAACATTTTGATGCATTTAAGTTTCTATTCCTTGCAGTACTTCTACACGTGCAAAAGTATGGTATAGTGTCTCTCTGTCAATTATTTTAATATTTTAGAAGTATATAGAAAATTTGAATGTAAATATTAATTGTATATTAACTTATTGTTCTCAAATGTCATTTTCTTTTGTAAATCAGATGATAATCTATCTTTTACAAAAGGCAACTAAAAAGTTAGAAAAATGATCAATTATGAGACCTGTGGAAGACAGGCAGAGCTTTGTAGTTTTATTCCTAGCATAGGAAAAAATGTTGTTAAATTGTTTCATGATATAGCACAAATTGTTAACATGCATGTGTATACATAAATAAAACATTTATATGTATTCATTACATATATTATATAAATGCATAGCAAATGTGAAGCTGAATATTGTGTTCAATATTTGAAACTATAAGTTAAGTAAATAGTTACTTATAGATCATTACTTTTTACAAGATCAGAGTTATATACTTTATGTGGTTAATTACATATTTGTATGCTATCATTCACATATCCCCATTGTCCTCCAGTTAAAGTTAAGGATTATAATTAGATGCTTATTTTAGACTTTCTCTAAATCTTTATACCAATCAATTTCACCCTAATCTCTTTAGTTGCTCTAATTTATTGGAAGAATTTTATAATAATTAATCATCATGTTTTACTTCTCAGTATAAAAATGCATTTATTAGCCACAGTGTGTTTATTTTATTTCTCAAACAGTTCTTAAAATGCAAAATAAATTAAAGTAAATTATAACTCTTACAGAATTTGAGGTAAAAAATGATGATAATTGCCAAAATTCTAGAACAGGTGCATTGGGAAAATTGTCAAATAAATTAACCCAAATAAAGTTTCATCTATCATATGAAATTATTAATGAAGAATTAATGTTGAAAACTCAGCAAAATTTTCATCTGTCTATAATTATTTACAGTTGAATGAACACGTGAACAAAAACACAGTAAAAGTTTTATCTGTCCTGCCTATTTTTTTTCTTATTCTGTTTAATTAATGTGTTTTCATCTTTGCTTTTCCTAGTAATTTATTACTCTGAATATTTCAATATATTTTTGAGTCATGATTCACAAATTCCTGACTTAAAAAAAAACATTTCATACCAAATCTACAGATAAATCTTGTCTTAATAAAACAAAACAAAAGAAAAAAAAACATTTCAACAACTGTACCTTATTTGTTAGATGAATGAATAAACTCTTACGTTTTGTTATAATTTGTAAAGTTTTTTGCAAATCTTTTTTATATGTAACATTTGAAGACCGAAAGGAAATATACAAGTCATAATATTTCTGCACTTCTATGATGTATCTGATGGATAAAATTATTTCTAACTAAGTGAGCAGAATTTGGGCAGGCCTGTTTCAAACCTAGCCATGATTACTTTTATTTAGATATTGATCTAAAATGTTCAACAGTTTTGTTCTTGCTTTTCCACAATATACTGATTACAATATTTGAAACTAGTGAAAAATAGTCTTTAATTTCAGTAGCTGTTGAAGCTGGTGTCATGAGTAATTATTATCCATCTACCTTAGTTATTTGTATCCCGACTTTCAGACACAGTATGCCACCTCCTCCGTTTTTGTCTGCAAACAACATCATTCAACACTTGCCCACTTAGTAAATGGTATTGCTGGTTGCACTTATTATCTATGGTTCTTGTCAGTGTAGTGATAAATACTTCTCACAGTTGGATTCACAAAATTAAGTCATTTAATGGATTTGTAGTTCAGTTGATTGAGGTCCACAGGTCTTTGTGAACTTCTGGAAGCCATTCTATTTCTCCCATGATTGTCAGTCACTGTCATTTCCACTTGGCTGCTGTCCTGTGACTAGTCTGAATACAGTGCACTGAATGTGCTGGCAGAGTAGAGATACTGCTGTCTAAAGTTACCAGGAAATACACACAAACTCATGTGCATTAAGCCTATTAAGACTCTTGATGGCATCTTAAATATTATTATCATTTTACTGAAAATGTAAGACGATATTTTTTTTATTCCAAGAAGATAGCACCATGTTGCTTAGTATTTAAGCACATGGAATAAAACATACAATATCATAGAACAGAATCATACCTAAAAATAATCTTAATGGTTTTAAATGCAAGGCAAAAAATCAATTGTTACAACCATGTATCTAACTCCATTGAGCAAATCTTTTCTACTTCCATGTATTTGGTAGTAGGATTTCTTACAGAAGTAATGGTATTTTAGGAAAATACGTTCACATCGTTTTTATTTCTCGAAAATGTACCTGTATTTTTTTAACATTATCTTAGGAAGCAGATCACACCTTAGAAGGATGTTTGCCTCCAATGATTTCCTGTTAATAGTGCAGTGCTGTTACAGCCTTGCCAGGATGAAAGAGTTTGTTCTCCATTTTTCAATGCCAGCAGTTTTTGATTTAAAAATCACAAGCACAGCAAATTTTTCCTTGTATTGGCTCTGAGAACTTTAACAAATCTCAAATAAATAGAAGCTCTGTACTCCAGAAGAACTCTACAGAACAGGTTACCCTCCACATGGAAAATTCAAGCTGGCCACTGAAGTCAAAGAATGTAAACAAATATCAGAAGCTAAATGTAACAAACTCACCAAATACCTATTATAGTCAGCATTTTCTTTGGAAATGGTGAAGTAAACATGACTAATATATGTAGTTTTAAAAATCAGATTTATGCATTATATTGCTATTTTATAAAGATATAAATACAAGATGAGAAAGCTATTTTTTTAAAAACAAGAATATGAGTTATTTAAAGAATATGATACTAAAATCTTCTATTCAGATGACAACATTATCTTGAAAAACTTTTGTTATCAATAGTAAAAGCATCCATTATTAAGATATTAAACTTAAAAATGCTATAGCGGATTCATAAGAGATGCAAATGAAAGCACATATAAAAGAGTTCAACAATGTAGATTTGAGAAGACTGATGGTTTAATTCAGTAATAAAACATTGTTCAAGAAAGTTATCTGATGAACGGAATTTGGATTGGCCAGGCTGTTTTTTCTTCTTCCAAATTTATAGTGAAGGCAGCAAAATAGACCAAAGAAAGCACACAGAGTCAGCCACTTTCTTCTGTGTCTTGCAGGTTTGACTGACTCTTTCATAAAGCAGGAACCCTGAAGCATCGTCTCAAGTTTAGGAAAGTTCAGTGGTCATTTTTGTGTGGGTCTTGTATGTCCACATTACACAGAAGTAGCCAAGCAGTCTAGATAAGAGGTTTCCGGCACAAATGACTACTCTTGTCGCATTAAAGGCAAATTCCGTAATGAGTTTCTTCAATGCCCATCAACCGCTCTGAAGTAATTGGTACAGCCAGAGGCAGACATGTCTCACTGTAAAGAAAAGTCTAAGTTCTTAAAACATTTTAAATTCCGTATTCTATAAGTCTTTGGAGTATTTGAGATTATCTATCTAACTGAAATAAATCTCAGTATTTCTAGAAAATCTAACTAACATAACAGGTTTGACTACTATAAATGACAATTAATATATATTTCTTAACTGTACATTACAAATTTAAATGAGCTGCACAAACATAATATCTTAAACAAGAGCAAAGATACATATACACAGTGAAACAAATTGACTCAAATTTGTATAAATAGACTAAAATCCATACCAGTGAAAAGTATTCAGCTCTAAATCATATTCCCCCTCTCCTCTTTTTTAGAAATTGACTTTGACCATTATATAGCCTGGAACTAGTTAAGAAATATAAATGAAGTTCTTTCAACTTGCGTATATTTTAATCCAATGTGCAAATAAAAATGCATTGACCTCTTCATTTCCAGTTTCTATCCCTTTCATCTCCTTCACTTGTCTTATTGCTCAAGATAAGACCTCAAGTCCTATACTGAATAGGTATGGAGAAAACAGCATTGTCTTTTACCTGATTTCAGTGCAATTGTTTTGCATTTCTCTCCATTTAAGCTGATGTTTGCAATGGGCATGCTGCACTCTGCCATAATTTTGGCACTAAAGCAATTAATAAATAGGACCACAAGAAGTTGAAAACCTCACCATTCAGATAAAGAAGAAGGCTACATTTTGCAAAAAGTTTTATCCAACTACACATCAATTTGAGGGCTAATATGTAAAATGTAGAAAGAATTTAAAACACTATCAAGAAAACAATCAATACCTCAAGGAAACAAATAACACAATTAAAAATGGATTACAAATCTGAATAGTATTCTCAAAAGAAGATATGAAAATGGGTGAAAAAGATTTAAAGGAATATTTAATATCCTTTAGTCATCAGGGAAATGCAAATTAAAACTACTTTGAAAATTCATCTTACGCTAGTCAGAATGACTAAGATCAGTAAAACAAATAAGAATTCATGAAGGAAAACTTGTACAGTAAGAGGAATATTCATGCATCTTGGTGGAAACGCAAACCTGTACAGCTACTGTGGATGAAAATCACTTTGGCACTGCCTCAGAAATGTAGGAATCAATCTACCTCAAGATACACCTATGCCACTGTTGGACACGTCCCCCAAAGATGCTTATTCCTACTGTGGAGACACTTGATCAACCATATTCATGTATGCTCTATTTATACTAGCCAGAAATTAGAAAAAAAAGCCTAGATTCCCATCAATGGATGAATGGATAAAGAAAATGTGGCGTGTTTACATGATGAACCATGGACATCTTCTCTGCATGGCCCTCTTCAGCAGCACAGACCAAGGACATCAACAATGCCTCTAGAGCAGCCCTGGCTACAGACATCAATATGACCCACAGTGGGAGTCCAGCCCATGAACTCATGCAACAACAGAGATCATGTACAGCACCATGGCTTCAGATGGTGGCACAGACCACAGAGATTTGCTTGGCTTTGGAATATCTTCATCGGGGTTGCAGTAACGCCATGGACTCCGACAAGCTAGAGGAGTTGCACAGGCACTGTTATCACATGACCTGAGGTGCCTAAATAGGTCACTCACATCGACTTGGCACTTGGTAACAGCATAGACCAGAGACATCAATTTGGCTTTCAGTGGCAGCATAGTAAAGCTATCCGCATGAACCTTAGATAATAAAAGAGCTGGATGCCACAGCAAGACCGTGGAACTAGAAATGAATTCAAGATGGAAAACAGATGTCAACATGTCTCCAAGTGGCTTCATATCACTTCAGCATGGCCCCCTATTGCATGGCCTCAGGCAGTAACATAGGTCATAGATATCTACATGGCCCTTGGTAGTAAATTGGGGCCCAAACTTTGGAAATATGGGTTTCTCTGTGGCATTGTACTAAATGTAGACAATGTACTTCGATCCTATTGATTTCCCCATTACCCTTTATGTTCTTTTTCCTACCAATGTTATCCCTTCCTACACAGTGTTCCCTTTTCTATTTTCATGTCTTTTCTCATTTCTCTTTTTAAATCTAGATTCTACACTAGAGGAAATAACTTGATACTAGCTTAATTTTAATTCTGTTTTTACACATGAACGCTAATAGAGAAGGAATGTAGTGGCTGAATTGTTCTTCACTTTTAACTTCTCCAATCCCTCTCCTTCAGCCCATCTGACATAGTCTTTAAAATTAGGTTACCGAAGTTATTGATCTTGGAGGGGAATATACAGTCACAACATTCTCAAAGCAGTATAATGAATTTCCTAATTACATTATAAATATCTGTTCTTATACCCATAAGTAATATAGTCTTCACCCCTCATCAAGAAATTTTTGTGTTTTCAATAGACAGAGATCATTATAGAAAACCACAACCTGTTGAAATGCAGAGATGTGGAGTCTGGTTCAAACTGATATGTCCACATTACAAGTACTTTTACTACTAAGGCACAGAGATCTTGGGAGAGATGATATGGAAAGAGTCAGAACATGGAGTATGCTGTCAGATTGTGTCTCCTAGCCATGTCAGAAGCTATATCCATAAATTATCATCACCAAAACAGTTGCCCAACTGTGAGTGGAACAAAGAAAATAACAATAGACATAGTAATGTGGATGGGGTCAAAGTAGTTTAGGAGGCTGAAACCCATGAAGTCTCATAAATATGGCTGCCTAAATAAGATCCAATAATGAATTCTTTTAAAAATCATCAACAACTTGCTCTATGAATTACATTATTCTTTCTATATACATGATGTATTTATGAAAAGAAATCTATCAGCCTGTTTTTTCCCATTATTTCCTGTTCCATATTGACAATTCTTATGTCTCTAATCACAAGTGATTTGTATTTTATATAAAGCTTATTATTTTTACAATGTATATATATATATAAATACATTATGTACAAAACAGGAAATTTATAAAAATGTAGTGTATATGAAATATTCATTGTATTAAGAATTATCTATATTTAAATATATATGTGATGTAGGATTTCACTCTGTTTGTTGTGATTAACATTGACAGATAAAGGAAGTGCTTTGGGTCTATAGCAGAGCTATAGGGGAACAGAGAGAGGTGGGGAAAACTAAGCTGAATGCTGGGAGAAGGAAGGGCACAGTCAGAGAGATGCCATGTAGCCCTTCCAGAGACAGCCAGTAAGCCACAGACATGTGGCGATACACAGATCAATAAAAATGGGTTAAAGTCAATTAGAAGCTAGAGCTTGTGGGCCACGTAGTGATACAAATAATATAGTTTGTGTGACATTATTTCAGTTTCTTGGCAGTTGGGAAACAAACAAGTGGCCTCCTCCAACATATATGTTTGATTTAGAATATTTATACTGAGGATATTTATTTACTCAATATACTCTCATTTAAAGATTTCCTCAATTATAAAATGAGTTTTAAAAAAATTCTATACTATACAGTTTCACACATAATCCATTTTTATTACATTAATTTTATTCTATTATCCGCAGATGTACTGTTATTTGACTGTTTCTATTTATTTTAGCATTAATGTAAGAAGTCCCACATAGAGGTATGGGTTCAGTTGCCATAGAATGTATCGCAGGCTACCTAGAAACTGGTAATTCTGAGCATCCCTGGATTTCATTATTGATAACAAAAATTTTCAGTCTGGATCAGAGCACAAAATCATCAATTGAGGGTTCAAGTTAATCTTAAGACATCCAAATGTGGATTTCCTTCATTGATCCTGACTGTTCTCAGATGTGTTAAGGTCATCTGCATCGAAATTCATTAATTATGGCAGTAACGGGTCTTTTTTCTTTTAAGATTACAGATTTTCTGTTGACTAAGTAACACAGAAAATAGGGATTTTTTTCAGTTACAGAAGATAATTAATATCCTTATATTTTTGACAGTCTCTTTGTTCACAAATGTTCTTAAAACACCAAACCATACAGAGACAATCGAACCCAGGAGATTAACAGTACCAGGTGTGAGCAGGGTGTGTGGAGTGTGATATTCTTATTCTTCAAAACATAAGCATAACAACCTCTTACTTTGCTAGAGTTAATTGTCATTTCTTACCTAAGACATGGCACAACTCTCTAAATTATAACACCTTCCTTTGTCGTTTGTGCAAAAATAAAAAAAAAAAATCATGGAGTAGGGCTCTGCCAGGATGGAGTGTGAGAGAGTGCCTTGCTCTCTTTCTCATTCTTTATGCCCTTATTGGCCAGGCTACAGCAGGACACTCAACTGCTTTTAATGGCTTTCATTACTCCCTCTTATTTTCTGGGTTAATGACATATTGAAAGTGCTAATGGCATAAAATTTTCAAATAGCTCACACACTGTTCATGAAAGAGGCAGTATATTTTACTTTATATGCGTATAATTTTTTCCTACTGGATTAACTGCAACATTTTGCTGCTGTGTAATTTCTCAATTTAATTGAGGAGAAAAAAAATAGTACAAAAGCATCGTGTTTCAGTACGGAGTTGTGCTTATAAAAGAGGTCACATTCCATACCCTGACCAACGACTGTGGGGTTGTCATAAAGGTAGGAAAAGTGAATGCCGAGAATCACAGGCTTCACTCCTCTGACACTTTCATTTTTAAAATCTGTGGCAAACATACTAAGATTTTGAGAAGCCACTAATTATTGTACTCACAGGACCAGAAACTGTACAAAATTAAATTATTTGTGGACAGCAAGTATTTTTACCTTGAATTTCACGTACTACCTTTCTAAGTAGAAATTATTGAAGTAATATTTAATTAATTACATTATAAAATTTCAAAAATTGTAGCTTTAATTTTATAATTTATGTTATTTATGTGAGGAACATATGATATCACTTATGAGGAAGTCATTTTGAATCATATATTCTGATCATTGTTTTTCAAGTACAAGATGAACATTGAAATTATTTTACAATATGATTCTTTTGGACTTAGCATCAGCAACTAAAGAGGACAGCAATAATATAGCGTGTCTTTTAAAGGAAGCCAGTTAGAAACTTCAGTTTTGTCAATTGTGTTTTAGGTCAAGATATAACTCAGCTTTAGGATCCCATAATCTTGTTTTAGTAGTGTTTGAATGTTATTCTACTGCCTTACATGTGTTTCCTTAAAATTCGGGAACTAATGACTTACCAGTCTTCAGTTGAAGAAGGGCTGTTAATGAAAGGAAATGAGGAAAGATGGGCAGGTCAGAAAAAGGGAACAAACAGCAATGACATGGTTTGAGCTAAGGATTCCTTCCTTCCAGGCATATTGTCACGTCGTCAGTTTTTATTCTTTAATTTCTCATCACTATGTCCTTCTTCCATGGGGATAATGATGACAATTAGCACATTTGTTTATTTTAATTTTATATGCATGGGTATTTAGCCTGCACGCCCTTATTTGTGTACCTTGTGTCTGAAGTGCCTGCAGATCACAGAAGATAGCACTGGAGCATGTGGGACTGGAGGGATGGACAGTTGTGAACCATCATGTGGCTGCTAGGAACTGGACCTGGGTCCTCTGCAAGAGTTTTTAGCTCCTGTGCCCTCTATCTAGAGAGAGTTTGGTGCCTAAAGATAATGGCAACTGGGGTGCATATCCTGAGAGAGTCAATCAAATTGGCTGCAATAGCATGTCACAGGTAGTCATGCATTTTAAAGAAACATTTCTGAGTATAGGAAGAGGGCATAGTAAGTAAAGTGTTGCTGCACGTGATGTATGAGTTTTTCTGTCAGCTTGGGATATTCTAGAATAACCTAGAAAGCAAACTCAATCAGAGATTGTCTATATGAGGATGGTCCGTCAAATTATCATAAATGGAATCATTCTGTCCACTGTAGGTGATGTTATTTCCTAGGTTTGGGTTCCTGAGTTATGCAAGACATAAGAAAGCAAGCTGATCATGAATATGAGCATGAGTGCACCGGTTCTTTGCTCTCTGTTATTGACTGTGATATAATGTGACCACTTTTCTCAATTTCCTTCCACTGTGACTTCTCAGCTAGGAAGGACTGTGATCTAAACATGTGAGTCAAACAAAGGCTTTCCTCTTTACATTGCACTCAGTGGGGTATTATTTTATCACAGCAACAAGAAGGGAAGCTAAGACATGATGGAGGCATGAAGACCTAGGTTTAGATCAGTGTAAAAAGCTTAACATGGTGGGGTACACATATGATCCCATCTCTGGCGAGGCAGAGATTAAAATATGTATGGGGCTTGTTCCCCAGCTTGTCTAGCCTAATCTGTTAGCTTCTTGTTCAGGGAGAGGATTTGTCTTAAAATAATAAAGTGGAAAGAGATGTCACCTGACATCAACTTTAGGCCTATGCAGGCACATGCAGACATGGACTTTCACAGCCATGTGCAATCACCATCTGACAAACAGTATGTACACATAAAGAACCATAATTCCCCACCTATACACACTCTCACACACACTCACACACATACTCATACACACACACACTATACACACACTCACATATGCATTCACATTCACACCCACATTCGCACATACAAATACACTTACTCACACACATACATACACACACATTTTCCCTTTGCTGAAACTGTGTGGGCACACACATACATACTCTCTCATACACGTACACTCCCAAATACACACACACACACACACACACATGCACGCATGCACACACACACATGCAGCAGTATTGTTGTGATGGACCTTGTAGCTGACAATGGTCAATCTTTTTTGTTTCAAGATATTCACCTTGTGTGTAGGCACAAACATGCCTCTTAAAAAAGTGGCATTCAATTCTGCATCTTTGCTTTGTTGTTAATTATCTTTAAATCAATAAATGACATATTCTCCTGAGACAAGCACAGAAAAAAAGTCTTATATAATGTTTTCTTCAAAACATACCCTTCATTTAACTTGTCACCTAAGTCTTTGTAATTGTGTCACCTAAATTGTCAAGGCCCAATGTCGTCTGTTTAATTTCTTTGAAGGTGGTCATCTTGTCTATGATCACGCCTCACAAAAATGAGAGCCTGGCACATTTGACACTTAATTAGCCTTTGCTTAATTAACAAACCGAACTCTAGGAACTGCTCCAAACGTAATACTTGCATTTCATTGACTTTTGTATAATTATTCTCAAAAAATCTACATCTCTATATGTGAAATGAAAATCTCATGAAATTAAATGTCGTTCTTTTATTTATCTGTTTTAGATTTTGTTTTATATCAAGAATAATATAAATATTTCTTCTAATACTTAACTCTTTTTTCTATGGTCATTTAATTATATGGATTCTGGTAGCATTCTTTGATGTTTAGCTCAGCTTCCTTCACTAATCAGTGTATAATTTCCTGCTTAAGCCATCTCAGGAGATGGTAAATGATAAGCAGAAGAATTCATTAGTGATCTACTATATTGTTCCTTGAAAACAAAAGCATATTTTTATAGCACTGGAGAAAGTATATTGGCAATGCAATATGATATTTTCCATTCGGTCCCTAAATAAAAGCTATAATTCATGAGAGGATGCTGTGTTTTAGAAATCACATTGTAATATCATGTCAGGAAACAGTTCTTCAACTTAATGCTGGCAAGCTTGATGTCTGAAAACATACAACATGGAGCTTAGATTTTCTGTTGATCTGCTATTATGCTATTTAGTCTTCTCAAGAGACAACTGTCTTGGAAATATAGGCAAAAAAACAAACGACATTTCCACAGACTGATGTATGACTCTGGTATTTTCAGCCCTAAGCATATACTAGGTTTAGTGACAATAAGCAAAGAACAGAAACCATCTTTCAAGAGCAGCACAAAGAAATGCTGCACACATTTAAATGGAAAAAAATCTTTAAACATCTATCCTGTAATTGCATATGTGCAAATACCTCCCAGCTTATCTTTGAAAATATTTTTGGTAGAGCCATTAATGTTTAAAAAATGAATAGAATTAAGTTGATTGAACAGCAGGAAATTCGGTTCTAGACAGAAGCTGTCAGGCTTTTCTCATCCATCTTGGCAACAAGGATATCAATCATTGTTTCCTCCCTGCCTACAGTCACAGGTTTCTTACTCCCAGCTGTGTGTGGTATATCTGTTAGTGGATTGAGTTCTTTCTGCCTTCCTTGTGTTTTATTCTTCACTCCTTCCTAAGCCTCTGTAGAGACAAGGAAAACAAAACAAAACAGTCCATAACCCATCACAAACAGTCGTAGGAAAGTTCTAAGCCTACGTGCTTTAACATGCAGAGAGCAATCCCCACACCTTCTTACTTGGATAATACCTACAAATAGGCAGAGTATGATTTTAATATGTATATATCATATATTATGTTTTCCTATTTACTCTTTTAAAATATACATCAGTTTCACTTCCTGTAATACCTTCATTTCTAAAGCGAATATGGCTTGATAACGGAGTGTGTACTACACAGCTTTCAGTCCTTTCTTCCCTTGCTATCCCACGCTTGTGATATTCCCTAACGACTTTTGCTTTTTTTGTCGCCAGAATTCCATTATACATTTTTTGACTTGTCTTTAAGATTTATACCTCCCATCTCAAGCTTGGCTTTCTACTTAAACAACCTACAGAGGCATGCAAAGATACACACACAAAAACACACACACAATACACAAGTTTAACCATACTTACAGCAAAACATGCCATTTGAACTTTTGGATCTCCTTTATTTCATGTATTAAAATAAACTTCAGTTCTAATTTCCAAAGAAATGTCAAAATTTAGTTTATCAACTTAAGAATAGGAAATTGTCTGTGCCATCTCATTATCTGATAAACACTTCATGTTATATATTATGTATTATTTTTGGTTGCTTTTAAAACTCTTCCATACAAAACAATTTTGTTTATAATCGTTAATATATCTTATTCCATTAAAACAATTATTTTAATTGCACATATTAATTTTTCCTGACATTTTATTTTTTCAGTCAAAACTGTGTTATTAATAGAATCAGCTAGGCATTTAACATGTGTTGAATGCATGTGAAAAATTTTGCCATAATTTTAACTTTTGAATTCATATTTATACATTTATATTGTATACTACAACCAGAGGTGTGTGTAAATGATAATCAAATCCTGTATGAGGAAGTCAGATTACAGCTTTTTGGAGTTTGTTTTATCTTTTTACCATAGAGTTCTGGTGTCTGAACTCAGATACTTGCTTGATGGCAATTGCATTTGCATGTGTGCAATCTTGATAGAGAATATTACATTCATTATTTTCCATTTTCCTGCTCAAGGATATCTAGGCTGGTAGTAATTCATAACTATTGTGAATGGTGCAACAATATGTTTATTTGAGAATCTGTGTGATATGTTGCCTTAGAAATCTTTAGTTTTCCACCCAATCAAAAAAAAAAAAAAAAAAGCTAATTTTTGTCTGTTTTTTATGGTTATACAAAAAAAGCTACTGTTGTTTAGATGGCAATTGTGTTAAAACTGTAGGTTTCTTTTGTTAATATGGCATTGTCATAATGTTGAATCTACAATCCATGATATTGAAAGACTTTCTGTCTGATATTGACTTTTAAAATCTCTTTATGCATTATCTTAAATTTTACTGTAAGTATCTTTCCCTTTCTTTGTTATGGATATGCCTAGAAAGTTTTGCTTTATTGTGGAATATTTATTTGTGTATCCAGAGTTCTCGTTCAGTGTAGAGACAACCTTTGGCTGTTGTGAAGGCTATCATTGTACATGGAATCTCTACTAATTTTTACATATTGAGTTTTTATTGTTCTACATCCCTAAAATTGTATGAAATTCAAGAGCCTTCTGGTCAACTTTTTATAATCTGTTAATTGTAGATGATGTTTTCATGTATAAATAGGATTATTTGAACTCGTTCCTTTCATACTTGTAGTCTTAGATTAAACTGACTATATCTCTATAATATTGAGTTACTTGCTTCTATGATACTATGCATTATGTATTATTTCTGTGTGCTATTGTTCCATGCAAATCAATTGTATTTATAACCATTAATTTATCTTATGCCATCGAAACAATTGTTTTCACTCAAAACTGTTTTATTAATATTGTCAGCTAGGCATTTATCATGTATAGAATGCATGTGAAAAATTATAGGCATTTTCCCATAACAAATCAAATGCTCTACTGCTAAAGAAAAATTCCTCAACACTTTATTTAATATTATAGTATTTAAATTGCAGAACAGTCATTAAGACAATAATGAAAAATGTAATCCTTTCATGAAATCTTTGTCAAATAATCATGCACATTCAATAAGTTCATTTGAAAGATGTTCTGTATCACAATTCATTATGCAAATGAACCTTAAAACAAAATATATCAATTTTTAAATACAGTTTTGACCATAGGAACACAATGGCAATGGCGTATGGACACAATGATGAAGAGGACTGAGGATATCCATGTGTCACTGACAGTGTAAAGGAGAAGGTGATGGTTTTAAGAAATAAAACATATTGTTTTATGTGATAGTATAATTTATACTCAATATATAGGCAGATGCTATTAAAGAATGGAAAGTGTGTCTAATCTAGTATAATATTAGTAGATTTCATTTTTAACACTAGCAAAGTGTCTTTTTAGGATGACGATGTCTACAGAAATACATTCACAGATCAAGTATCAATCACATCACATTGTTTATTGTATTAACTCCTGAAGAGCCCATTGAATGAAAGCAATACAGTCTTAAGTTTCATAGATCTGAATTCTAGAATGTTGAAATCAAGTCATCCCAGGATAATAACTCCTGAAAAGTCCAGGAAATAAATATTTCTGTCTAATTAGACCTCTTAAACATCTCAAAAAGCTCTTCTGTTTCTAGGTGCCCCCAGCAGCACTCTCTCACTTTCTCTCTCTCTCTGTCTGCCCTTCTGTATCTTTCTGTCACTCTCTCTCTCCTTCTTTCTCTTTATATCTATCTATCTATCTATCTATCTATCTATCTATCTATCTATCATCTATCTAGACATAGAGAGAGACTTTATAATGAGACATTAGCTTTAACTTTGTTTTACCTTTTGTTGCTGTCATTGTTGTTAACTGTGGAGACTGCTATATGAGTCAAATAACCCTGACCACAAGACCTGCCCCAGAGTGTTTGATATACCAAGTAGGTGGTATTTATGTATGAATCAAAATATGTATATATATATATATATATATGATGAAAACAGGGGACTTGTGTTTGAAAATAGTGTAAGTAAGTACACATATATTTATTAACAAAATAAATATATTTATACTTATTTTAATTATATATGAGAATATTTATTTTCTAGAGTCCAGGTAATTTTAGTTGAGGTAGACTACTTTTCAATCACAAAATTTGATTATAATTCTTCTGTTTATATTTTACATTTGTTTTTAAATTTTACTTTGAAAATGTCACACTTTTATTTTGCTTTTATATGTTTTCTACTCTTCTGCCCAACCCTGCCCATTTTTTCTTTCCACTACTTCATATAATCCTATTCTTGTCATATTTTAATATTATTGTTATATGAGGTGGAAGTTTCTGGGTCTTTCTTCTCCTTGAAAGGGAAATGATCAAGGTTATATGGTGTAGTTCTTACTCAGGAATCTGGTAAAAACATACAAAATGTTTACAAAGTTCAGCACGAAATTCAATATTACTCATACATCAATGAAAGAATGTATAGAGAATATCATGCAACATGTTTCTAGATGGAGGAATCGCAAAATAACATGAGAAAAATGCATCCAATAACAGAATCAAGATAAAAAGAAGTGTTACAATACTCTTTTTTACTTTTGGGTTACAGCTTAGAATGAAAAGAGAAGCTGTCTTATTACAGTGTCAATATAAGCCTTCAGTATGATTGAAATTGTTCTGGAATCATAGTGATCCTTCAGCCTTATATAGTAAATTGTAATGTTTTGACATATTTTTTCTTGATAGAAAGATAGGTCTAAGATTATGAGTCTCTAAGAAGATGCAACAAAATCATTTAAGTTGCTAATCAATCTTGGTCTTCTGAAAAATAGCTTTGAAGTTATTATTTTCCACAAAAATTTGTAAAAACTTGACTAAGATTTTGACATATATTATCATGGTCCATAAAAAAGAACTTCTAAAATGTTGAGTGTAGAATTGTGGTTATTTTAGGCATTAAATCTTTCCAATCATCCTGTCTTCAAGATAGCTATGAAAATTGTCTTGAACTATTTCATTGTCTGTATTCGTATATAGTCTGGTTAATTCTCTCTTACACCCAATATATATAGAGAGAACATATCTATAAATCTGTAAAATGTTTGTTTAGGTACACACATATGTATACAAATTAAGGAATGGTGGATGTTTATTAAAAATTATGTCCACTTTGTGGTTGAGAGGTTGGTTCAGCAATTAAGACCACTGGCTGCTCCTGCAGAAGATCTGCATTCAGTTTCCATCATCCAGATGGAGGCTCATAACCACTCCAAGAATATGCGAAGGATATAAACACCCACAGGCACACATAATAATAAATAAAATATTTTTATAAATAAATTAAATAAAAATTATCTTCACTAAATTTATGCTATTTATTCAAATGCATTTGGACAGTACATCACCTGTCAATCATTTTTATTCAAATAACATTTTATTTTCATAATGAACCCTCTCCCCTATAACTGATCTGTGGAAGCTGATTAAGTATTTGCATTCTTTGATACTTGTCTCAGTGTCTTAGTTAGGGTTTCCATTGCTGCAAAAAAGTACCATGACCAAAAAGTAAGTAGTGGAGGAAGTTTACACTTCCACTGATCTGTTCATCATTGAAGGAAATCAGTCAGGAACTCAAGTGGGAAATATTCCTGGAGAAAGGAGTTGATGCCAAGACCAGTGCTGTTTACTGGCATGTTTTCCATGTCTTTATCTGTCTGCTCTCTTATAGAATGTTTATAGCACGGGCATCAACCAGGTAAGCATCACTCATATTGGGATGTTCCCTCCCCTATCAATGACCAATTTAAAAAACAAAATGTGGTGTTGGGACTGTGGTCTGTATTCTGTCAATTATATTTTAAATAAGTGCTGATTGGCCAGTAGCCAGGCAGGAAGTATAGACAGGACAACTAGACAGGAAGTAGAGATTGGTCAATAAGAACAGAATTCTGGGAAGATGGAAGCCCATTCCTCAGCAGTCCTGACCAGCCATAGAAGAAGCAAGGTGTGACTGCCTTGTTGAAAATGATACCGAGTCATGTGGCTAACATAGACAAGAATAATGGGCTAATATAAGTCATAAGAGTTAATAAGAAGCCTGAGCTATGGGCCAATCAGTGTATATCTAATGTAGAAATCTGTGTGATTTCTTTGGGACTTAACAACTGCGGGAACTAGGCAAGATACAAACTCAGTCAACAAAAAGGCCTTTTAGTTATATCTTTGGAGGCATTCTCTCAAATGAGACTCCCTTCCTTCAGCTAACTCTAGCTTGTATCAAGTTACCTTTGGACTAGTCTGCACAACCACCATTTTTGCTTCTTTCTCAATCATTTTCATCATTATGATAGGCCAATTTAATTTTGTACTTTCAAATAAATAATAACACCTTGATTTTAATTCTAGGTTGTGTTCATTACAAGAATCTCAACTGGTATATTCATTTCCTTTTATCTTTTAATGCAGTTTTCTCTAAATTTTACTCCTACCTTTTGGGGTGGGGGGTATTTTAAGTAACTGGAAATTAAACACAGGTGGATTTTAGTATTCACTCTAACTCTCTCCCACACTATCCTACATTTTCTGATTTATTATTTTCACTCATGTCTTTCTGATCCCTAGGCCTCTACCCTGGCAAGTGATATTTTTGCCAAAGTTGGTCTCTGACAGTCTTCATATGACAAACAGTGCAGGAAAGAGCTGACCATATACTGTTCGACTGAAGCACTCTTCCTACTTCATTTTGCAGTTAGAAACTTGGAGATATTTGCTTCTTTTTTCTTTGACTAGATTTCCATTTTTTATGATTTTAAAAACTGCACTCACTTTAATCTTGTTTTCATGAACCAGTAACAAAGATTTAGATAGTATTCTTGATATTATTGCTTTTATAATCAGCAGCATGTCAATGACCTCCAATATTCTAAACGATTTGATACTCTGATATCTTGTTCAGACATTTTAAATCATCTTATAGGCAATATACATTGATGAGACACAAAATATATGCATAGAAATAAATTATATACTCTCATCAGGTTATGCTCATATATTTAAGAGCAGATGCACATATATACATATGTACATATACATATGTATATATAATTGTTGGTCTCTCTCTCTCTCTCCATAAAAATATTTCACAAATATATCTACATATATTTGTGGAGAGTGGGAGATCAACAATTAAAGTAAAAAGAGAAAATTAATTTGAAAGAAAGGCAATGAGTTCTTGGGAGAATAAGGAGAAAGAAAGAGAAGGGGAAATTATTCAACTATATTACAATCACAAATTAAAAATCACATACTTTAATCCTGCTAATGATCAAGTACACTTTAACCACACCGAGGACCGCTCCCCTTCTCACATATGATCTACTACAGCCAATCATCCTTTAATAATAGATTTCCAAAAGTTTAAGTCTTTAGATTAATGGATTTTATTAATTTCATCTACTATGATCTACTATAGAATGTGGACTCATCTGCTAACTTTTTACCATGCATTTTAATCCCTTGGGACAATAGTAGTCAGGTATCAAGTACTAAGCAATTTTTTTTGCAACATAATAAGCAAGTATATTTACTGACCAATTTTAAGAAAAGTAATAAAATTTGATTTGGATTTCATAATAAGGAATGATTGACACCTAAAATTAAAATCTAGAAACATGAATATGTACATGATAAAATGAATTACATGTAAATTCAAGGTGTATTCTTATGTTTTCTAACTTTGCCCTGATAATTTATTATATATGAATTCACTCTGTGACATTCTTTCGAAAAGAAGTTTATTGATAGGCAATTTATAGGTAGGTAGGTAGATAGATAGATAGATAGATAGATAGATAGATAGATAGATAGATACAAGATAATACATGATGATTACAAAATTATTATGAGTGAGTAAATTAAGAATTGTCTGTAGTTTTTAGAGTAAGGATATTCGAAATTAGCATTCTAAATAATATTTCATGGTTATAAGAGGCATTTATAAGTGCATAAGCTTAACTGTTGATTTTTTCTGTTTAGATTGTTTTGCAAAGGAATCCTTGAGCAACATGTTGAAAAGAACATAAGAAAGGTAGAAAGAAAAAGAATAATAGCAATATTAAATGTTATTTAGAGATATACAAATGATTTATCTCTAAGGAAGATGTTTGAGACTTTATCTAAGATACACAGATGTGCCTCATCTCTCTAAACCTAATGATAGTGTTTCTCGTTCAATAGGACATGATAACATTCCTGTTAAATAAATTATAGTTCTTATTTTCTCCTAGCCATAGATTGCTACTGATTCTGAGGTATAATACTGTGATGGTCAAAAGGTACCTTGGCAAATTTATAGTGCTAAAACATATTTTCTGAAGCTGTACAATCCATAAAGAACAAAAGTTTTCTGTGAGTGCTCTGTGTAAAGAATTCCAAAACCAAATGTGATGTCTTAGAGTATCTGTTGTGTCTTTGGAATGTAGAGATTCAGAATCCCTATACAGCATAAGGCATGACGAGAAATCTGTAAAGTTAAAAACAATACTGCATAGAAGATTTCCTCTAAAATCTTAGCCTTACTAATGAGTAAAGAGGTCAGAGAACAATTCACCCCCACTCTCTAACTCCATCATGCTTGCAACTCTTGATGAAAATAAGAACATGAGCAGGGAAACTGATTTCCAGCTTTCTCAATTCTTGTTATTTATAATAAAAAAAAAGGCAGTGAATCCCAATGCTTATCTGAGACCTTGGGGTATCACTGAATGGAAACCCATTGTCTAATTTTGACAACAAGAATGATGTAAAAATTTCTCCAGATGATTTTAAGCACTAATTTGTTTCCTCAGTAGTACTTGAGTGGAAACTTCTTTTATATCTAAACCAAAGATTCATATAATAATGTCATAGATGTAGGCTGATATACTATAATTATATAAAACATATACAAATAATATATATTGTAAAATTATTTATATAACAGACAACATATATGAAGAATTTAATATATTATATATGTATTTATGTGAAGGATTTATGTGCTTTGGAGAATTCATAAAGCCAATAATTTTGAAGTTTTAGAATATTTATTGCTCCCTCCATTTAGCTCATCACATGCCTGATAAAAACTTTTTGGTAAAGTCTGCTGAGAAAAGTTGGTTATCACTTGTTAGTTGACTCCAAAATATAGTGTTTATATTGAACTTTAAGTATTTGATGAATTTTATTATCAAACTCTTTGAAAAATATGAATGTATTTTTATTGAAAAAGTAACAGCAGACAATCATGTACTCTGACACTGCCAATACTTAATCAGAACTCTTTATATTAAACTTCAGTGTGCCTGATACCTTCATTTTCTCTATATACAGATGCAATTATTTCCTTATTTTTCTGTGGTTTCCATATTCTCAGATTCTCACTCAGAACAACAACTCAATTTTTACCTTGATAAATGACCTGTGAACATTTATTTGCTTTATTTGAACAAAACGATGCCTGATGAAATATATGTACTCCCCTACTGAGTCTGCACACAGACAATCCAGAGAGCTGTGTCAATAGCAATAGTGTCCAACTGAAGAAGGAAATGGCAAATTATCTAGATGGAAGTGTTTACACTGAATATGAGTGTACGTTAAAGAATGAAATTTTACCCAATTAGTATTTGAGTGACAAAACTTACATTTTCATTAATAAACATATGATTTCCAATACATTTATATGGTACAATGATCCATACTGAAGTTGGTTTTATGGAAAAGAAAAGGAAATTTGAGGTTGGTATTTGTTATGTTTTTTTAACAGTAAAAGAGATCAAATCAGTTCCAATAGTCTGAAAAATACTAATCAGCTCTATTCTTTTCTTCTATGTCAGCATTTCCTATGTAAGGCAGCACAGTGATATTGATCTTCTACTCACAAATGCCTTTGTCTTCATTTGCTGAATAATTATTGTCCAGTCCATTATTAATGTTTCATCACAGTTTATCTTAAAGGTTGAGCTGTTTATCTTTAACATTTGGCTGTTTTATATTCTCCCCCTTAACTGAAAAGCAGTTGGAGTAGATTGTTATGAAAAGCCAATAATATACACAAGACAAAACAAGTTTATGGATGATTTTTTAATAGGTAGACCATTCAAATTAAAAAAGAAACAGTAACTGACCAAGACACATCCCTATCTGAAGCTTTTCATAGAAGTGTTTGTCCATGTGAATCAGTGAAAAGACTGAACACTGTTGGGAGCAGCGAGACCCCAGATCCTGATTTTCTTGTAAACAACTTGTTTTCCCCTGATCTAAGTGCCTTCAGCTGCTCTGAACACGAGACCTTCAGGAGTTCCTCATGGCAGGAGAGTGGTTTCTGGTGGGTTTGGCTGGGGCGTAGCCATCTCTATATAATCTGCCCCTGAACACAATAAAGGGGGCATTCTTGGGGAATTCAACGATGACCCGTGTCGCTGTCTCTCAGTCTGTGTGTGTTTGTGTATTCTAACCTCCAGCCCCCTTGTCCGAAGCTCGCAAACTGGTTGCCAGCGTACAGAGCGCAGACACAGGGGCGCGGTGCGTGGCAGAATACAAGGCCACAATGAAGAAAATGCCGTGTACACAGAAAAGACACAATGAACAGATTTAATGCATGGCATTTGAGGTAGCTGTCCGAGGCCCTGAAAATGCAAATAAAACTGATACATGAAAATACTGTTAAAAGATGAAGGAATTCTAAGGATACTGTAAGAACAGAGCATGGTTTTCCATAGAAATTTTTACATTTGCAAATGTTAATATTACTTCAGTTCGAATTTGTTTATAAGTAAAATTAATTCACAAGAACACCTTTATAGGTAATAATGTAATGCTGATTAACTTCATCATAGAAATTGTCGTTGCATGTTCATACCAAAACAACTGCAATTTCCAAGGAAGGTGCCATGCAGTTCTCTAATTTCCTTCAATAAACTCTTCAAATGATTTAAGTATATATTCATTTTCATTAGTCCAATTTCGTGATTCCATATGAATTTATGTACTTACAGAAAAGAAACTGAAATCATAAGTTATTTTAATAGGCAAATTAACCCAAATAAGAAGAACTTCAAAGAACTGCTATGTGAGGAAATATCAATTCAGTTGTGGTAAACTCAAAGTAAAGTACTCTAAGAACCACAATACTTATGATAAAAATCCCCTTGAAAAACATTCCTTCTTCCTATGGCACACATGATTGTGCCATAGGCAAGTTCATTTCTGTGCCCCATCTTTATTTAGATTCCAACCCATGGTCCCGGCAGTTCCTATGTCCTGTTTCCACTGTGATGTTGTCATCATCATTACTTCACAAAATTTCCTCAGGGACTTCTTAAAGGAAAAAAAAAACAAGTATTATTTCGCTTATAAGATCCATTTTCCCAGTTACAGATGCAGGAACCTAAAAGAAATTATTCTTCCCAAAGTTCTATCATCAGAGTGTAAGACACTTTGATACCTCAGATTGCCAGGGACACTAAAGACTTAAGTCAGTAAGTAGCAGAATTTGCAAAGCCGCTTCCAATGGCCATACGAGCAGGAATATTTATGAAAAGAAGATGCTCTTATGTGGGCCAACATGCCTGAAAGTTGAAAAGGGATCTCATGGAATGCAACTTTCACAAACCATCACCCACAATGCTACTTCTTTGAATTACATATGATATTGTAATCACATATCATACATTCTTGTGTACATAGCTCCAATGAAATCACTGGTCTGCTAACTTAGACTTGGGAAGGTTCGTACTTCACTCTGTCAATAGTGTCTTTCTATTGTGAGGAGAAATTTGCTCAAGTCTCCACCAAAAGATATACAACAAATTTTGTTCCCAGCATTCAGTATTGACACATACAACTATATCTGATATAGTTGAGCATAGAGCATGTGACAATCATTTTGGCTCTGTTTCTCTAGGTGCTATGAGATAGTGGATTAGATTACTTTCTTTCTATTGTGTTAACCATTCCCTGAAAAAATGTCTCCCAAATCTACCACACAAAGATTCTGTTCATATCCATACCACAGCTCAATTTGGATTTCTTCCCATGGCTATGTCATTCCTAATGTTCTGTTTCCACTATAATGTAGTCTTCATCTTCATGAGGGTCACCTTAAAGGAACTGCTTCAGGTTGCTTTTTGATACTATGGGCCAAATCTTGTGACTTGCTTAAGTCTGTACATACCCTACATACCTGCTTAAATCTGTACATACCTACAAAGTTAGTACTAAAAATGTCAGGGAGCCAGAGAGCTTCTTTTCAATCCTGCTGAACTCTTTAATTCTTACCACTGTTTTCTTTTCTTCTTTAGAACTAGCATGAATACTTGTTGTATTGAAATTCCCACTATCAGAAACCCCAGTCCACTAACCTTAATTCACCTTTACAGAAGTTCTTAAGACATGAGAGGAAGGAATCAAGCCTCTTGATCAAAAATTATGAATTATTCCTCTTCTAATTCCCAATAAAGTCATTACCCACTATAACCACAAAGTCTAGGCTTCTGTTATCCTAAATGATGGAGAAATCAAGATGACATAGGAGCATCAAACAGCAGATGACAACACATTCATTTTCAAGAGACATACAGTGATGGAAACCTGAGGCTCCTCACTACAATTCACTTCTTACACACACTGGGAGTCCAGCCATAGAATGCAACTACATACTATAGCCTAGTCATCCCACCTCATTTAACAGAGTTAAGAAAACCCTTAAAAGACATATGCATAATCCCTCCTCTCAAACAATTCTAGAATATGCCAGGGTAGCAAGAAATGCTACTCATTACATATGCTGTTCTATCTTGATGCCATGGTATTTGCATTCTACCTGAGGTGACTAATAAGACAAGCAAGGAAGAGTTACTCAATCCTTGAGGGGTGGAGAATGATGTATGGCCATTTTTTTCTCATCTGACATGCAGTGGTACACTTCCTTTATAAAGAAAATTCAATGTTTGAGTAAAGGGATGTCCCCCAAATGGCAAATTGACTCTAGAATACATTTTAATACATGGTAAAAAGATCCGTTTATGTTGTGATAGGCAGGTTGTTGTTGCTGTGTATGGCATCTTCCATTTGACAGTAAGAAATGCAAATGAGAGTCAGCTGTGTGTATAGAAAAAAAAAACAATTGCCAACTATCTTAGCCTTTTGCTCTATTACTGTGAAGAGATACCACAGCTACAGCAAGTGATATGAAGGAAAGAATTTAATTGGGAATTGCTAACAGTTTCAGAGTTTTAAATCCATTTTCATCATAGTGGGAAATATGACTGAACACGGCCAGGCAAGCATGCATGGTATTAGAGAAGGAGCTGAGGGGAGTTTTATATGTGAATACTCAGGCAGGAGGAAGAGGGAAAGCGTTGGAAACGGTTTGGGATTTTAAAACACTAAAGCCCAACCCAGGGGTTGCCCTTTCTCCAGTAAGGCTACACCTGCACCTATAAGGCCTCATCTCAAAATGTCACTCCCCAAACATTCAAATATATGAGCCACTCGGTGCCATTATTACTCAAACCACCACAACAGCCTAAGTGGTAATTTGTTAACCCAGTACTGTGTATGGGTTTCCTTCCTAAGAACTTTTGGCTGTGCAGATCCATGACAACCAACAGACCATAAAAGCATTGCCAATGCTGTTGTTTTGATTTTTTAACTTACTGGTAAGACACTGTTATGGGAGTCTACATGTTTGGCTACATGGAATGGGAAATCAGATTAACTGAAATGAAATCTCCTGACTGACTTGAAAGTACCAATAGGTGACATGTTGTCTTCTGAGAGAACTGTCACGAGTTAGTCATAGGAGAATACTTTTCTTTTTTTTTTAATATTTGGTATACTACTGACAATCATAACAAATATAGCTTCTGAGAATGGCATAGTGGCCAAGTATTCAGTAATAACTGGAAAGTAAAGGGAATGTCTTGTTTATATTATCGGAGGCAAGATTCATCGGACAAGAAGGAGCAGTAAAAATGTTAAATGCCTGTGTGAGTTTGAGCCTGCTTTTTCTCCAAGTTGAAGAAGTCCCTCTAAGAGAAAGGAGGGATGGAAAAAAAAACAATAGGGAACCAACAGAATTTACAAAGTTTATTAGAAAATGAACTTATGAAGCTTAGAAATTTGTAATAGATGGAAACCCCTACCTCTAGGGTTACATAATAAAAAAAAAATAGTTTCTGGAGATATCTCAATAAGCTCCCTGCAATTGTGCTTCTGATTACACGATGAAACTTTAATGAGCGACCACACCACGATGAGAGTTTTGCTAATACAGTCGTGTTTAAGTCTACTGTTCTCTTCTAAGTTTCTGTGATGAATTCTAAGTGGCTCTTATCAATTCTTTTGTTCACTAAGTTGACTGATAAAGGAAATGCTTGCATGAAAGAAAAGTGCCCTATATAGGGTAAATAAACACTTATTCGTCTCACCAAAAGTCCACATAACTGTAGTCTTTACTTTTTAATATAACTTTTTAAATTGCAAATGTTGAAAAGAAGCACAAAATCAAAACCAAAAGTAGGAAAACAAACAAAAAAAAAGAGTCAGCTTTAAAACATTCTTCAAATGAATGATGTATCTTCAAAATAGCTTAATATATATTTAAAATATACCTAATATGCATTTTAGGGTTCAGCCCTCAAACTTATAATATTCAATAAGAGTTTGATGCATAGGACATGACAATCTATATTGAAATAAATTCTTCTAAAATTTAAAAATTCCTCACATATGCATATTACTAACTTTTAAAAAAGTTAAATAATACCAGAATGAATCATATGTTTATGATTGTTATAACCGAAGCAACTTTTTAATTTTATAATATTTCACTTTATGTGTGATGAATAATTGTATGGAGTTGATGAAGAGGAATATAAGACAAATATTTAATATTTTATCATTATTTAATATATTATCATTTATCTTACATAAATATCATCGATATTACTTAAGTATATATATGTCACATATAGTATATATATTTGTCCCTATAATAATAATTATAACTAGATATCTAATTTTAATAATAACTATAATTAGATGTTTCTGCCTGATATATATCAGACTAAGTAAAGACAGGATGCTTTTAATTTTTATTGGGTTCTGCTTTTATATATTCCTAACTCATCTTAGTTACTATTCTGTTGCTGTGAAGAAACACAAGAAAAAGACAATTCTTACAAAATAAATCATTTAATTGGGGGCTTGCTTATATTTTTGGAGAGTTAGTCCATTATCATTACAGTGAGAAACACACAAGTATGATACTAGGGCATAACTTGAGAGCTTTAGATCCTGACCCACAGGCAGCAGGGAAAGATAAAGGCGTCATCAGGGGCTGGAGTAGGCTTTTGAGCATATCCTCTGGGACACACTCCAACAAGGCCACATCTCCTAATCCTTCCCAAATAGTTCCACATATTTAAACATATGAACCTAGGAGGTCGATTCTAATTTAAAACAACACGTTTTTTCTTCAGCTGAATCTTGTTTCTCTTATCTTAAAAGAGCAAGTGCTTGCAAAACTATGTAAAACTATGTTAGAAAATGGTTGACACAGATATCAGGATTTTTCTGTTGGCTTTTTTTTTTTTCCACAGACAGGGTTTCTCTGTGCAGCCCCGACTGTCCTGCAACTTGCTCTGCAGACCAGGCTGGCCTCAAACTCACAGAGATCTGTCTACCTCTGCCTCCCTGGAGTTGGGATTAAAGATGCATGCCACCACCAAGACAGCTGTCAGGATAAACAACACTGTTTGTAAAAGCAAGAATGTCAGACAGGTTACCCTCTGCATATGCTTTGTAAACGTGCTGAAACCTCACCTCGACATAAGCTTTCTTTTGGTGGTCATGAGACTACCTTCAAATATTCTTAAACAATCGTACAACAGGTTTTGCCGAAAACATGGGAGTAATTAAAAAACTGCAGGATCTGCCAGACTTGGAAAGCTCTAGCTGTGGTCTAAGCAAGTCACTGGCAAGAGGAGAAGAAAGCTGAACTCTCAAACCAGAGTTATGCTTAGCTTCTCACTAATCAAATTTTTATAGCAAAAATTTGTATCACCTTGCCTCTACACATTTCCACTTGATATGAATCTGATACATGAGCAAATCACCAAATTATTAACTACATTAATTGCAACTTGAACTCCAGTGTCTTTGAATAAGACAAAAGTTCTGGTTAATGATTTTTTAAGATAAAATATTGCTTTATTCTAGATTTTAAAATTGTTTAAAAAATATAATTAAATCACCCATCTAATTACTTATATATGTATATATTATCATCTACCTATGTGACTTTCTGTGTACAGTATATTAATAAAATTTTTTGAAGATTTAGTTTATAAATATTAAGGTTTAAACTTTGAATGATTAATATATACCCCTATGAAAACTAATACTTTATATTAAAAATAATAGTAAGTTTCATTTACATTTATGATGTTTAAATTGTGTATAGTTTCTTGAGTGTGTCTGTTACAGCTTAATTTTATAGATTTTGGTTTTTGGAGCTGAACATTTTCAATGCTTATTAGGATAAAATCAATAAATTTTTGTGACAGGCATTGAAAATGTACAATTTGTACATAAGGTATGTGTAGGCTACACAATGTTTTTGTAGCAACTCAGTAAGTGGTTTGGACAATTCAATTCTCCCCCATAATAGTGTTTTTCTCTGCAATGTTTCCTTTGGCGATTATTCCCTCTGAAACCTCAAGATTCCTCATGTTTGTAATCGGTGCAGATTTCTACACTATACTTACAGATACAATCAGAGTGAAAAGAAAAGCAAAAATTTTAGTCGATATGTATGGAAGTAACTTCTACATATCTAATCCTTTTGAACAGTCAAATTTGACTGTTGTTGAAGTAGTTCAGCGATATAACATTTATTCTACATGCATGACCTAAGGTCCCATGCCTAAATCCACGTACACAGGTAAACACACACACACACACTCAAACACACACACACACACACACACACACACACACAGCCCTATACAAACTGTTACATTGTTAATTGTGTTGCATATGCCCTGGGGCTTCTTGCCATATTCAAGATGTGAGGCCATTTCTTTGAAATAAATTACTCTACTATTTTATGTATAGAAACATTTGAAATACTTTAGTTGCCCAACTATGAAGTGTGCTCACTGCTTTTCTAAGATAAAAATGGCAGGAACAGTGCACTGAATTTGGCTTCCATATTCATAATGTATTGTTGCCTTGAGATTCATAATGGAGAAATTTGTAGTTAAGTTGTAAATGACTTTTATTTTCTTCTCATACTTCATCATATCTGATTGCCAATATAAGCAGATATTATTTTCTCTATTGCCTATATTTTTAGCAGGAAAAGTTGATTGAAATATTTCATTGTTTGCAACTATGAAATTTGTCATGCAGGATATATTCTATTTCTTTAAAATTATGATGCAGTTATAATTGTTATGTCTTCAAACGTTTACCAATGAAAACAAATGTCATGAATGGATATGAAATCATAATTATCTTTCTCATGAACACAAAATACACATATATGGAAGTATATCATAAAAATGATTTCTCTAGTAAACATTAAATTCTGGCTCATATAGGTGAGATTCTTCATGTATATTTAGTTAACAGAAATATAAAATATTTGACGTGTAGGTAAAAATATTCACATTACATTGTCATCAATAGAAGATGGAAAGAAATAGATATTTGCCATGAGTTTAAAGCAGGAATATAGAAAGTAAAAAAGAGTATTAAGAATAGTTTGGTGTCTGTCTTTTCCTCTCTGAAAAGCTAACAATTGCCATTCATTCCAGGACCAAAGTGGGACTTCATGCCCAACACTCATCCCCATGCATAATTATTCTGCCCTTAGTCTTACACAGGTTTTTTAATGTGTTCTCTGAACTGGTGTGGGGTAATATGTGGAGCAGACATTCTGTGTCCAGAAGACAACATTTCCTGGTAGTGACACACCACCTCTAGCTCTTACACTAGTCTACCTCTTTCTCCACAACGATGCCTGAACCTTGCTAGATAGCATGTTGTATTAATGTTCCATTTAAAACAGAGAATTGTACAGTCATTTTTACTCTGTATTGTAGCTTTCAGTCATTGTTTTATCACCAGCTACAACAAATAGATGAAGGCTGAAAGACGACTTTCTCTAGCATTAAAATGATTAGTAATTCGGTGTCACTTTAAGACATTGTCAACTTAGCATCGTAGTAGTAGTAAATTCTCTATACTGTATTTATTTGTGCTTTGGCTTATTTAGGTGAGAGAAAGTGCCCTTGGAGAACAGAAGTTTGGAATTCTCAAGGATCTAGACTTGCAACTGATTGTGATCTGTGCAGTATGCAAGTAAAGAACTGGACTTGGGTCCTGTATGAGAGAAATATGTGATCTTGGCTACAAAACCACTAATCTCTCCATCCCCTGGATGGTTCAACTTTAATAAAACAGCTAATTTTACCACATTTATATAAACAAGGAAAATGCAAAGGATACTGGATTTTGCAATAAGCAAAACAGTGTGTAATGTTTTGTGTCATGCAATTAAAGCTGCTAGATGAAAAGATTTTTTGGAGTGTCAATTGGTAGTGGAGAGAGGGTAAAGTTAACTTGAGGTTAAATCAGAAAGAAAAAATTCACAATCCCCATAAAATGATAACACATAATTTCCTTCAGGGAGGATGAAAAATGGAAGACGTATTAGAAAGAGATGGAAAGGGGATTGTGCTGAAAGGTAGAGTGATAATTATTGAGTGTAATGGCTAAATATTAGAACAAGTCAGAAAGTACAAATGAGTAGGCAACAGAAGAATCCCCAGAAGAGTGCTTTATTGTAAATATGATTTGCTTTGTAATCTTATGCAAACAATTTAGTGCCTTGGGATCTCATTTTCCATATGCAATTTATGGTTAATAAACATGCATGACTCATATACATAGCATTGCACGATATGAAAATATACTGAGGAATAATGATACTTCCTCAGCTTAAAATGTAACCTGATATTATTTCTCTGTTTCAAGTGTAAGAATAAAAATGGCCAACAGAAAAATATTTTACAATTTTTATTTTGTCATCTTTCACTGTGCCGAGGTTGGTTGATAAGCTACATTTGCTTAAAACATTTATTTTCTTTCCCATTATTGCTTGTACCACTTAATGCCAGTTAGCAGAGAACATAATATCCCATTAAAATAATTCTCTGTTGGGATATTTTATTAAAATTACCTCAATCGATGCACTCCTAACAACTTTAAAATAAATTCCACTTGAATGTATCAAAGTATATGAAATAAAAGACTCTGTTAATTGGCCTTGTGCATTCATATAATCTGAGCACAATGTAAGTGGCCATAAAAGTTGCAATAGCCCTTAGGACACACACATGGCAAGTAGCTTGTGGTATGCAATAAAGACTCAAGGGTAAGAATATGAATCAGTTTTCTAAGTATTCTGTTCACAGTAAGACAGCAATAGCACAGAACATATTTTTATTTGTACATGCAAAGGAGCTCCTGATAATAAAAATGTCAGTATGTGATATTGCTAGAAATACTTCAACTCGCTGCTCCTAGAGGAATTCATAACACACTAACTAGCAGTGTTCATTCTCTGCGGAATTCAAAATGCAAATTGATTTGTTCATTTTCCTAGTGTAGAGAAACATAATATGTCCCTGTTACCCATGAGATCCTTCAGATTTTCTTGACTGAAGGCTAAGTTCTTATTAATACTTATGAGCAAATACCCCCAGAGTCACACTAAATACATAAAAAAGTCTCACTAGCATTCATTGAATAATGTTTAGAATGATTTGGAATTTCAAATGATAAAGATTGAAGATGTTAAACAATGCTTAAAATTCTAAACTAACCAAAATTCTCATTATGTTTCAATTCTTTTTCTTATAGCTCAAAATGCTGCAAAGCTAAAACTGCCTTTAAAATTCTTTATTTAAAAGTATTTTCACTGAAGCTAAACCTGCTATTGAAGATGGTATTTATAATAGTATCTTAGATATAGATAGAAATTTTCTCAAAGCTATATAGAAAGGGACTGACTACCTTAAAAACTAATTCTTAAGCACTTTAGGGCAGAATGATCATATTCAATAACTATTTGTTCTATAGTCTATACACAGTACACTGCATAGAGCTGCTGAAAAGATTTAAAACACTACATTTTCTCTCTTGGAAAAGAGGGCTTTTCAGAGGAGCATTGAAATAAAGTTGGCAGTCTTTCTCCTGTTTATAAATCCTATATTGCCCTGGGAAATATAAAGGTTGACGCTTGCTTGGCATAGAAATATTTATATATTTATTTCTAGATAGAGATAGAGATAGATAGTAGATAGATGGATAGATAGATAGATAGATGATAGATAGATAATAATAATAATAATGATGATGATGATGATGATGATAGATAGATAGATGATGATGATGATGATGATAGATAGATAGATAGATAGATAGATAGATGATAGATAGGAAACCATCGAAAATCATATATGCATATTTTGTTATGATTTGATCAAGGAATGCACACAATGCACCATGGAAATGAGCTAAGTTCATAGAGAAGAATGCTATAGAGAATAAACTGATTTTTTAAAAAAATCAAGATGATTGGAATAGCAGATATGCCAATGCTTCTGTAGCTGACTTAACATTCGATACATACTTTCATTCATTGGGAGATCTTAATAGCAAACTGTAATTTGAAGTACATAAATTGAACTGATAATACTGAAATTTATATTGTTGAAAGCATGAATGACAAGGAGAGAGACCCAAAGTTGTGATTTGTAAAACGTGATGAAGAACACATGCAGAAAAAAAATGGAGAATCTGGAGCAGAATAAAATTGACAGAGAGAAACAGAAACGCTCACAGAATCTCTCTCTCTCTCTCTCTCTCTCTCTCTCTCTCTCTCTCTCTCTCTCTCTGTGTGTGTATGTTTGTGTGTCTCTCTGTCTGTGTGTGTCTTGAAGAGGGGAGTAGCAATATTCATCCCTTTGTATTTACTATTTTCAACATAAAGTGACCAGTTTCTTCATATCCTTGCCCACACACCAAAAGAACTTCACTCAATACCATAACATGATAACTGTTTCCTCAAACCATTTCAGTAAATCCTTCCTTCCCTAAGGTGCTTTTCAGGTCCTTTTTCACAATGTTAAAACAAGAACAAAACCAAACAAAAAACAGCTTGAGGGAGGAATAAAGTGCTTGAACCTGTGGGATAGAGTAATCGTTGAGTACTCTAAGCAGAGATAAATTAGCCAACATGGGCAGGAATTTGTAAGACAAGACTGACAACAGATACACACGCCTTATAAAGACCCAGATAATAAAATTTCAAAGAGAAAGGAGTCCGTGGGAATGAAAATAATGTCATTTATGTTGCCTTCCTTAGAAGCGTTTTGCTGCATCATGATTGTGTGTGTGTGTGTGTGTGTGTGTGTGTGTGTGTGTGTGTGTGTAAATTTTGAGTGAGGTTGAGTCTAGTTAATAATGAACACCTGACACCTGAGTGAAATTGGAGACTTTAGGATGTTAGAAATTCCAGGGCTATGTTATCTATGTCCACTGAGGAAAGCTACATCTATAGAGTGTAGCCAGCTAAAGTAAAAGGCTATGCTTAGTATTCAGTTACATATTCATAGTATCTAACTTAAAAAAAAATTCCAAGAGTCCAAATTTAGGGAACTACCTAGTCTCTCAAAAGACAGTTTGGTTTCCAGAGAATTTAAAAACTCCTATTAGCTAGAGTACTCTTAAAGATAGACAAGATGAATTTTTATAACAAGATGCTCATGTGACTATAATAAAAAGAAAGTTTAAGATTAAAATTGTAGCCGGGCGATGGTGGCGCACACCTTTAATCCCAGCACTCTGAAGGCAGAGGCAGGCGGATCTCTGTGAGTTCAAGATCAGCGTCATCTACAGAGCTAGTTCCAGGACAGGCTCCAAAGCCACAGAGAAACCCTGTCTCGAACCCCTCCCCCCCCCAAAAAAAAGATTAAAATTGTAAAGTGATGTGCCTGAGTGTCAAGAAAAAAATGTAGATATCTGATGTTTAGCAATCATTACAAATTTAACTAATTTGTAATGCAGAATTTAGTCAGAGATCAACCCTGAATTTGGGCATCACCTTCTCATTCTAGGTTCTCAGGAGAAAATATCGAAAACTACGTGGACTTCATAATTTTGTGCCACTTTCATTTGTTTGGCTATTTTTATTTTATTGATTACTTTCTCTTTTTTATCAAATTTGTCTGTTTTGAATTTTGTTGGTATTTTAACTGTTAATCACTATGAGAGAGAAAAAGAAAACAAGAAATTTAGTAAGAAGGAACATGGGGAGAGTTTGTGAAGAGTGAGGAATGAAAAAGCATATGATTAAAGTACATAAAGGAAAAATTAAATAAAAATTAAAAAGATTGAAAAGAAAAGATTGTGAACTGGGAATCAATCTATCCTTATGACTTGACTGTGGACACGATGTGACCATCTGTGTCCTGATCCTAACAATGTCTCTATAGTCAGTTCAGTATTATTATACTTTTCCCAGCATGATAGCGTATACCTTCATCTTTGAGGGCAAATGGCCATTTTCTTCTTCAATTTGCTTCTTTTTAGGTAACGTGTCATTACCACTTACTAATATTACAATTGTGAAAATCAAGTGCCCAGTTATATAAGAAGACTGACCACGCAGGGATGTGGTAAGATATGAAATTGTTGATAGCCTTGCAAGAGGGACAGCAAACAGCTTTGAAATTCTGGGGAAAGGCTCATTGGTTATCACGGTCACAGTGGGTGTGTCTTACAGAGGCAGAGCTCCAAGTACTGCAACCCTGAGTATTTCATGCTGTTCTTGAGCACAGCTCTGCTTATTGCTCTTCTTATTTACTGTCTCTCATGATCTATAAATTATATAAAAACTCTCAGTGGGTTTCTAGCTCTTTACTGGACAGTGTCACTGTTAATTTAAATAATAGTGATTGAGTTTTTCAAACATTGCTGATTAGAAAGAATTTCGAGATAAAGATTGTCAGTAAATTTAGGTGAAGATACCTTTGTTAATGTCTTTAATGTAGAAAATTTTGGAGAAAAAAATTAATGTGTGGAAAGGCACACTTTTAATCCTTGAGCTAGGGACTCATTTGAGGTCAAGGAATAAGAACAAAGGCGATCTGGTTCTTATTAGCTGACATGTATTTCTTGCTAAATATGGGATGGTTACCACAGGCAACAATTAATTCCTTGTACCTATTTTTGCCCAACACTTTATGAGATGACTTAATAAAAAATTGTTGGTGAGTGTGTGTGCATTCTGAGGATTTAATGTAGAAATAATTGATTGCTTTATATACAGAAGTTTAGATTTGTGATTCTTTTAACATTTTTTTTAATTACATTTTGAGATAAATAATTTCAAAAAGAGTGGGATGAAATATACTTGGCTTGCTTACAGCTTTGCTAATCAACTATAGAGGAATCATTGCCTTGTGGTTTAAGATACTATGGTAGGAAAATTATTTTTTTTTAACAATGGAAAATGTTTAGCTACTTCTGGACGAAATGGTGCTGGAGGGTTGGCTATCTACCTGTAGAGGATTGAGACGAGATCCTTCTCTCTTCTAATTCTCAATAATAGCTTCAAACGGCTAAGTGAGAAACTCTGAAACAGCTAGAAGGAAAGCACTACAGGTAAGTAATTACTGCAAGGAAAGAATGATTAGCACTTCAAGAAGATTAGCCTGCTCTTCTCTTTTCCAGTATAGACTGACTGGTCATATGCACAGACTCAGTACACTGTAGTTATGTGTTGATACATATGCATTCCTATACCAAAGTATGTATCAATAATAGTCAATGGAAAAGAAACTATGAAGTTAAGAACAGAGAGAGATAAGAGGGTTAGAGGGAGGAAAGGAAAAGAGGAAAACTTGATATTTTATTTCAGTGAAAACTATCAAAAAACAAAGATAAGAGTATACTACATGACCGAGGAACAGATAATGACTTTTTAAATTGAAACCAATAGCCCAGGAAAAAGGTTACCCTTATAAAAATGAAACACAATTATCCCTGAGATAATAAACAACTATAATTTTATTACTTAGCAATAATTTCAATAGGTCAAGAAATTGTTGATACAGTAAACTTCACAAGGTAACATTACAAAAATTAACTTATTGGTGTCAAAGTATCTTTGTTAATTAGAAAGAAAATAAATTCATAATGGTTAATGTACTTAGTTACACACTGAAAATGTACCTTGAATATGTGATGAAACACACATAAAAATTTACCATCCCAAGGATCTAATATTCCTATATTTATATCTAATACATGTTTATTATAGTACACATAGATATGTTGTATTATTCACATATTAATACTCAAATTTATCTAAAGACCCTCTTTTACAGATGGAAACTCTTTCAGAAGACTTCTTTTGTATTATATTTAGGCATAAATCTAGCTCTAAAATATGACTTACAAATAACTATAGCATTTGCATATTTTCTTGGGAGTAAAAATTACTAAAAGCAAAGAATGAACTTAAATATAATCTTTTATTCTGTTTTCTAGTGTCATTTTTGCAGTTATTAGTTATTAAGTATTAATTAGTAAAATGATCATGGGAAGCCTCATTCATTAAGAAAGATCAAGTCTGGATAATTGGAGAGTGCTCTGGGATACTCCATAACAAGACAGTTTTCTAGTACCTTCACAATCTCTGCATTTATGGAGGAGGAGAATACTAAATTTAATTCCTGTACCTCCCTCTGCAACCTTACCATGCCATGTAAAAGCTTCAATTCATTCTTTTGACAAGGGGTAATTTTAATTCCTGCTAGTAAAATATTATCTAGAGAGAATACTGAATTACAATAATTTAGGGTGTTAAAATTTTTATCATATTAATTTGTTAGGAAATTTTTGATTGGGTTTATAAAAATTCAGAGCAAATTATTTGTAATAATGACAGTCCTGTTTCCTTATGATAAAACTGAGGATCAAATCCTTTTTAGTATCACTAATTTATTTGTGTGTGTATGTGTACATGTGTGCTCACATGTATGATGTGTAATATGTAGTGTGTATGTATATGTGGTTTGTATTTGCACATGTATTTACGTGTGTCTGCATGTTTGTGTGCATGTGTGTTTGTATTTGTGTGGTGTGTAATAAGTAGTGTATATATATATATGTATATATGTATATGTGTGATATGTGAGTGTGCTATGTATATGTGTCTCTGTGTGACAAAGCATGTATCTGAACATGTGTACCATAACTGAGTTAACATCCATGGTCTTCCTCTACAAATCTCCACTTCATTTATTAAAACAGAACATCTAAGAGCATTAAGAAGAGCTTGATGTTTTGGCTAGATTGGATGAACAACCTGCTCTGGTGCTTTGTATGTCTCCATTTCTCTAGCTCTGGGTTACAGATAAAAAACACCACGTAACATTTATAGTATCATTTTTATAAAGTGCATTTTCGTGTTGTGATGTCTGTGCTTTAAAGAACTAGTATTGGTTTGAATATGGGTAAACTAAAATGATAAATATTTTTTATAATTATTCAGACAGATATATTTATAATATCATTGCTATTTCAGAAGGTTGTACATCCTTCACTGTGTGTATGCATGTGTGTATGCATTTGTCTTCACAATGGAACACTGCTCATGACATACACTCTATCTTATGAATACAAAAGTTCATGTCAATGCTTAGAAACAGTATTCTCTTTATGTTTTTTTATTTCCTGTTCCAGTAAGGTACAGATATCGTCAACAGTCAACTATGATGTCGATAGTAGTAATTTTTGATGATCCTAATTCCGTGTGTGGACCAAGTCACAGGAGATGATCCTGGAAGCATATATGCTGTCATCACATATATACTTCTATAGTATACATGTACTATGTTGGAAAGAGGCCGCTTATTTGGCCGGCTGCCCAGAATCACACATAAACTGTATTAATTCAATCACTGCTTGGCCCATTAGCTCTAGCTCCTTTTGGCTGATTCTTTACATATTAATTTAACCCATCTCCATTAATCTGGACATCACCATGAGGTTGTGGCCTACCAGCAAAGTTTCAGCACATCTATTCCTAGAGGTGGCTCCATGGCTTCTCCCTGACTCTGCCTCCTTTCCCCCTGCATTCAGTGGTGGTTTTTCCCACCTAGCTCTGTTCCCCTATAACTCTGCTATAGGTCCAAAGCAGTTCCTTTACTAACCAATGATGTTACCAGCACATAGAGGGGACTCTCACATCAATACTAAACATGCAATGGTTAGGAGAATCTAAGTACTAGTGGCAATAAATACATACTCAATAAGAAGTATATCTTCCCCCATTCAAAATATACACTACTACTGACACGAAGATTGTGCCATATGCTTGGCTGCAAAAACTAACTAGACTACTGAAATATTTTTACAACTTTTACATGCAGTATTTTGAAAAATCTTACACAAACTTCGAAGCAAAGTCTCTAGATTCATTTATTATTTCAAGATTTTTGTCTCATTTGAACTTAAAAACAATTACCTAGACCCATGAGAGATTATTATTAATTTTGGATATCTTTGATAGATCAGACAACAAAACTATCATTTATATGAATTTAATGCAGTTCTTTTAATGATAACTATAAGAACGAGTGCAATATTAGAAGTCAACGACTGGAAAACTCACCAAGGCTAATCTCCTTGGATCATTAATTTTACAATAATTGCACTTGAATTGTTCATAAAAATACCTCAGTACCATACTTTAAGTTGCAGTGCAGACTTGTTCATTTCCCATTCTTTTTCATTGGAAAAAAATATAGTTATTGTATTAAAGATTTTGGAAATAGATATCCACCTTTAATAGACTTGTGGAGCTAAGAAAAGTAGAATGTATACCCTCATGTACTTCATACTCATTGAACACAAATAAAACCCAGAATATTATTTTCAGTAGAACAATTAAAATATTATAACATTAACATTCTGAAATAATATCGTATGTTAACAATACTGAAAATTAAAGTATTATTCCTATAATAACATAATATTAACTGAATAAAATATAAGTATGTTTATTTATATGTAACAAATTGATACATAAATAGTAAAATATCCTTATGCAAGAGGTTCCAATAAAATAAATGTTATTATTTTAAAATAATATTTAATTTTATCTTTCATGTTCAGAATACCTAATAAATTATGCTCACTATTTCCATTAGGCATATAGGTTTTCAGAACCTATATACCTAGTAGGAAAACAGAATTAAATTTGACTTTCCTTAAGGAGCTGCAATGTCAGATTGAACTGAGTGTATAAGATAAAGAAATCAAGATGTATATACTTAAGCCTTATTGGGGAGGGCTTTTTTGGAAACAAAATTGACAGTAAACGGACTGAAGAAAACTTTAGAATTCACCTATACCAATCCAGATTAACCATACTGCCAAAAAAAAATTTTTTTTTTTTTTGGTTTTTCGAGACAGGGTTTCTCTGTAGCTTTGGTGCCTGTGCCAGAACTAGCTCTTTTGTAGACCAGGCTGGTCTAGAACTCCCAGAGTTCCACCTGCCTCTGCCTCCTGAGTGCTGGGATTAAAGGCGTGCGCCACCACCGCTGGTTGAATCTCCATCAGTGTTTGAAGCAATATGAAGTCAAGTCTGTGTTTCCTAACCTTTAATTTTAGTCCAATAAGAAACTTATTATCAACATCTTTATTCACTCATCAAGATGATATTGTCTGCTGCACTGTGTTAAGAAATGCATTGAGAACATGAAAGAAGTATTTAAAATTGACACTCTAGGTTGATACTAAGTACGTTAAAATTATTGAGCTCAGATCAATGCCTGGCTCCAGGGATATTTTACAAATTAAGAACATACTGAGAATTGTGAACAAAATCTCAAGGAAAGTAGAGATTGGTTATTATTTGAAGGTCATGATAAAAATGGCAAACATCCTATATTTTGGTTCTCTGAACTATGAAGGATTTATGATATGAGATGGTTATTTAGTTGAAAAGAGTCTAAGTTAGGTGATAGGCATCATAAATTGTGCAGAGCAAACTTCACTCTGCTTTGTGAAAGAATATATGCTCTATTAACATAGAATAGTATCGAAGTCAATGGTCAAGCAAACTGAGACAGATTAATTGTGTATTGTAGATACAACGAATTCTTTATGTTGCCTTAAAGAGTTAAAAGTTTACTCAACAAATTATCTTTAAAAGTTATAGGGATAAGAGAGAAAATGATTGTTGGGTCTTAACATTACTACTTGTTTTGTCTCTCAGTGAATGAGAAGATACGGAGGATCTTCCAAAGCTCTGGATATAGAGTCTTGAATATGTTTTAGCAGGCAAATCCATTAATATCATTACTTATGGACAAGGTTTGAATGGAACAGCTATAGCAGCCGTGTCCTTTTGTAACTCAAAATTTAGACAGAGAAGAAAGGAATACAGAAATTGGAAGGACAAACATTTCATTATAAGTTTGATTTTCTGACAATCGCCATTCTATTTATTTCAAAAATGCCAGCTCAAGCCAATGCTAGCCATAGTTATTTTTTTTCTAAAAACTAACACTTCTGCTCTATTATCTTCTTATATCACTAAAAAACTAGATTTGTCTCATAATGTATAGACAATGGCATTTTAAATATTAGATTAGATTTAATCAAAGAGTGTCAAGAAGAATAAGTTTAAACAAGATATACTTGTATTTAATAGGCTGAACTATGAGACAGGATTGTTAGTTACTGAGGTATAATCCTCTGCAAAACTGATAAGTTTACAACATATAGTAGATTTTTTTAATTGGTTTTTCAAGAAAATGTTTCTCTGTAGGTTTGGCTCCTATCCTGGAACTAGCTCTTTTATACCAGGCTGGCCTTGAACTCAAAGAGTTCCACCTGCCTCTGCCTCGCAAGTGCTGAGATTAAAGGCATGCAACACTACTGCCCAGATATTTAGTAGTTTTTCTATACAGAGCACATGGGATTGGATCTAGAAATTCTAGTGCATATGATATCACCAAATACTTGATTATATTAAATACAATAGTGTGGAATTTGTGTATGATATGAGTAATTTTTTTACTTGAAATCTATGCTAAATAGATGGTATGCTTACTGTGTTATTTGGGAAATGACAAGAAAAAATAGTGTTCACATGTTCAGTACACAATTAGCTACCAAAGACTGAGCTTCAAAGTTTACAGAGGAGTTCTGGGGCTAGCAATGCCCAAGCAAGCACTAGACAGAGCATGTGAATTGAACAAAAGATACTTCCAGTTAGACCTAAATCTGCAAAACCAACCTCTCTTCAAATTGTTGATCATGGAGGTTTAAGAGACTTTCAAAATAATATTGGTTATTACCATTGCCCTTAGTTCCCACCCCCAAATACAGAACGTGGAGGAACTGAGCTGGAAATGACTTAGAATATTCTCACCGAAAGACTAGCTTTCATAACATCTAAAAATACGATACAATCTATTAAAAATAAAAAGCAATTAAAAGCTCTATCTACTCAGATGTGAAGCCTACAAACTATAATGATGAGCAGAACTGCAGGATATAAGAACAAGGGCAAGAAGGATACATATATCAGCAATAAGCAACAGTCACCTAATTGAGCAGGACTCTTCATAGGAGGGATTTCATGACTATTATTGTAAACTTAGACAACTACGTATGGATGGTAAAGTAATGGACCCTGCAGTATAACCTACTATTGCCACATTCCTAAGCCAGTACAATTCCCAACTACATTCTAAATACCTGTCTCATATTAATAGGTAAATCTAGCTTTTGCCTTCATAAAATAATTTCGTTTTGCACCTACTAAAGCCATTAATGGTACATCTGCGATTCATGTCTTAAAACTAAAACTTAGATAACATTGAAAAAGAGTATGTATTTGAGTCAGAGGACCAATACACCTGCTGTAAGGTAGTGTCTTTTCTAGACATAACAAGGAATACCCCAGGAATCACAAGCACATGCTTGTCCAAACCATACACACATAATCAGGTCAAACCTCCTTATTGGTTACCTAATTCAGTGAGATCAGCACTAAACACTTATGTATATGAATACTACTTTAGAGAGAGAGAGAGAGAGAGAGAGAGAGAGAGAGAGAGAGAGAGAGAGAGAGAGAGTGAGTTTGGGAACAATTGGGAAATTGAGAGTATATTAAGAGTTTTATTGCTGAGTGTTTTCCACCTAAATTTGTTTATTTTTCTGTAGACCTTATTTTGGAGTTTGATTGTTAACTAAAAGTAAAGACAAAATGCTAATTATCTAAGTGTACTTTTCCAAGGTATGATTAATCTTTGGATTCATATAACAGTAGTGTAAATCATCTTACATTTTTTGATCAATAGTTCACTTTTAGCCAAAGTGTTAACTCATATCCACTTTGCTTTTCATTCAATACTCACTTCCAGCTAAATTTCATAGTCATCAGTTTTTGTAGAAGGCAGGGAAGTCTTTAATATATATGTATGTGTGTATACATATATATTATAGTGTATTGTAATGTTTTCTGTTTCAAGTACAGATAGATAACCTATAAAAACTCTGACATATTCATCAGTATGGCTATAGGATAGGGTCATTTCAGGTTCTCTGTCCTCAGCTGCCTCAGGAACTAACTGGGGACATCGCCCTGGGCACCTGGGAGCACCAAATCTCTTGCCAACCCTAAGATGGCTCCCTTAATTAAGATGTGTGCTTCCCTGCTCCCCTATACGACCTTCCTTTATCTCAAACATCCCGTTTCCCAAGTTCCCCCCAACCTCCCCTTCTCACTTTTCTCTCCCCATCTCCCCTTACCTCCCTCCCACCCCACCCCCAAGATCCCATTTTTTGCCCGGCAATCTTGTCTACTTCCCATAATCAGGAGGATAGCTATATGTTTTTCTTTGGGATCACCTTCTTATTTAGCTTCTTTAGGAGATCAAATTATAGACTCACTGACCTTTATTTACCTCTAGAAACCAATTATGAGTGAGTACATCCCATGTTCATCTTTTTGGGTCTGG
>NW_026067914.1:9435990-9464123 GCF_014885135.2 Alexandromys fortis | reverse complement strand
CAAGGACAATGCCACTGGGTTTTGATCCTACTTCATGTTCTGGCTTTGTGGGAGCCTAGCCAGTTTGGATGTCCACCTTCCTAGACCAGGATGGAGCGGGGAGGACTTTGGACTTTCCACAGGGTAGGGAACCCTGACTGCCCCTCAGACTGGAGAGGGAGGGGGAGAGGAGTGGTGGGAGGGGGAGAGGAGAGGGAGGAGGGGGAAAAGGGGGACGGGGAGGGAAATGGGAGGCGGGGAGGAGGCGGAAATTTTTTTTCAATAAAAAATTATATTTAAAAAAAACTCTGACATATATGTTACATTCCATTTGTCAGAAATTTTAGAAAAATATAGGTCATGAGTCTTTTTATTTCCAGTAATAGCATTGCTGGCAGAAGGTGGAATCTTGCCAGATTTGTATCAGTTAGCTTTAAAATCCATACAAATTGCAGTTTGGGAATGTGTTAGCTACTTTCCACCACATCTGAATACTGAACATCACTCTTGTATCTAAAGCATTTACTATATGTTTAACATTTAATGCCCTTGTGCATCAACAAAGTGTTCTTGGCATTATGTGAATATAAAATGAAGAATGGTTTATTCTACAGCTTTTCATGGAGCTCTATTTCATAGTACAGAGGTCAAAACACATTCTGTACTTTAATGAGGTTGCTCTGCAATATTAAACACACAACCTGACCAGAAATTGAAACAACACAGATGCAAATATGTGAACATTAACTTCACTGGCATGTGCACTTTGTAATTAGTCATAAAGTTCATGTGGATAAGGTTTTGAAGCATACTGAGGATAAAAGGAAGTTGTTCTTGTGAGAAAATGGACTTTAATACTTTTCTTCAGAAATAGTATGATATATTCATCATGAGAATGAGGGAATAGAAAAAAATCTGTGAATTATTGCTTTATGAATCATTGGTCAGTACCAGTCAGAAGAACAAAAGGATAAAAATGAGAAATAGTTGAAGAATTATAGATTATTTAAGTATTAATTTCTCTATATAGCTAAAAATGATCTTATATACATTTTCTTTTTATTATCAATTAAGTTTTTTCATTTATTTTACATCACAACCATAGTTTCCTTTCCCTCCTCCCTTCCTATTCTCTTCCCTCTCCTTTCCCATCAAGCTCCCAAAATCAACTCTTCTGTTTTTGTTTAGAAAGGGGCAGCCCTCCCATAATTGTCAACAAAGTCTGGCATATCAACTTAAGGAACAGGACTAAGAAAACCCTTGTGTTAAGGCTGGGCAAGGAAAATCCTTGTGAGAAATAGGTTCCTGATAATCAGCTGAAGCATTAGAGATAAGACTTACTTCTACCACTAAGCCTAACTATTATAGGTATAGAAGGAGAAGTTCAACTCAAAAATACAGAAAATATATTTAACAAAATTATAGAAGAAAACTTTCCCACCATAAAGAAAGATATGCCTATGAAGATAAAAGAAGCTTAGAGAACACCAAATAGACTGGATCCAAAAAAAAGTCCCACATCATAATCAAAACACTAAACATACAGAGTAAAGAAAGAATATTAAGAGCTGCAAAGGAAAAAGGCCAAGTAGCATATAAAGACAGACCTATAGGAATTACACCTGACTTTTCATTGGAGACAAAGAAAGCCAAAAGGTCATGGTCAAGCATTATGCAGACATTAAGAGACCACGGATGCCAGCCCAGACTACTATACCCAGTAAAACTTTCAATCACTGTAGAAGGACAAAACAAGATTTTCCATGACAAAACCAGATATAACCAATACCTAGTCACAAACCCCCAGCCCGACACAAAATACTAGGAGGAAAACTCCAACCCAAGGATGTTGGCTATATCAACAAAAACACAGACAATTGATGGTCTCATAGCAGCAAATCCCAAAGAAGGGGAAAATGCATAAATGAACATCACCACAAATGAAAACTAAATTAACAAGAGTTATCAATCACTAGTCATTAATATCCCTTAATATAAATGGAATCAGCTCATCTATAAAAAGGCACAGGCTAACAGATTGGATAAAAAACAGAATCTATCCTCCTTCTGCATACAAGAAACACACGTCAACCTCAAAGAAAGACATCCTCTCAGAATAAAGGGTTGAGAAAAATATTCCAATCCAATGGACCTAAGAAACAAGCAGGTGTAGATATCCTAATAGCTAACAAAATAGACGTCAAACTAAAATCAATCAAAAGAAACAAAATCCTGATTTTTGACAAAGAAGCAAAAAAAATCAAATGAAAAAAGGAAAGCATATTTAATAAATGGTGCTGGTATAACTGGATATCAACATGTGGAAGAGTGAAAATAGACCCATATCTATCACCATGCACAAAACTCAAGTCCAAATGGATCAAAGACCTCAACATAAAGCCAGCAACACTGAACCTTATAGAAGAGAAAGTGGGAAGTACATTTGAACACATTGGCACAGAAGACCACCTCCTAAATAAAATCTCAGTAGCAGAGACACTGAGAAAACAATAAACGGGACGTCCTGAACCTGACAAGCTTCTGTAAAGCAAAGGACACAGTCAACAAGACAAAACGACAGCCTACAGAATGGGAAAAGTTTTTCACTAACCCCACATCAGACAGAGGACTGATCTCCAAAATATACAAAAAACTCAAGAAATTGGTCAACAAAAGAACAAATAATCCATCCAGTAAAAAAAATGGGGTAAAGACATAAAGAACTCTCAAAAGAGCAATCTAAAATAGCTGAGAGACACTTAAAGAAATGTCCAACATTTTTAGTTATCAGAGAATTGCAAATCAAAACAAAACTGAGATTCCATCATACACCTGTAAGAATAACCAAATTCAAAACACTGATGACAACTTATGCTGCAGAGGTTGTGGGGTAAAGAAAACACTCTTGCATTGCTATTGGGAATGCAGGCTGGTACAGCCCCTTTGAATGTCAGTGTAACAATTTCTCAGAACATTAGGAAACAATCTTTCTCAACACCCATTAATACCACTTTTGGGTATATATCCAAAGCTAGAAAAGATCCTTTTGAGTGAGGTAACCCACATCCACAAAGACAATTATCACATGTACTCACTCATAAGTGTTTTTTAAACATAAAGCAAAGAAAACCAGACCGGAAATCACAATCCCAGAGAACCTAGACAACAATGAGGTCCCTAAGAGAGACATACATAGATCTAATCTACATGGGTAGTAGAAAAAGACAGGATCTCCTGAGTAAATTGGGAGCATGGGGATCTTGGGAGAGGGTTGAAGGAGAGGGGACAGGCAGGGAGGGGAGCAGTAAAAAATGGAGAGCTCAACCAAAATCAATAAAAAGAAATAGAAACAACAAATAAATCTTAACATTGGGTATTTCTCAGGTAAATTCTAAACTTTAAAATTTCAGCAATTTTGACTACAAGTCAATAACCTTTGTTAAAATATTTAGAAAATAATTTGCTCTATTAGTCACTATATAAGAGATCCATCCTAATGTGTCTCACAGATTAGTCTGATTCACTTTACATAATTAAGCTCTTTAATGTCTTCACCAGTTCTAACCGCAGGAATGGAGTTCAACCCAAGCCTTGATCTGTGTGCATAGGGACTGGTTACTGCGAAGGGGTTCTTTGGTAAACATAGATGGTTAACTTGTAGTCTTAGATTTTGTGTTCCCTAATTCTCATTTACTTATTTTTACATCTCAATAGAGTATTAAATACTCCAAAACCCTTGATAATACATGTTGCTTATCAGTGTTTATCCTACTGTGATATTTTATAGGACACAAATTATTTTACTTTGATTTAAAAAAAGTTTCTACACCTCAGTCTGTTTCCCTGTCATAAAGATTCCATTTAGTTCTGACTGTGGTGGGGTATTAACCATGTATGAGCAACCAAGCAGCAATTTCTAAGAACAGTTATTCATCAGTAAATGTTATAATATTTATTACTTTAGATTTAGTATTTTCTGTTTCCCCCTGTTTGTATTAAAAGGGCTTAAATATTTTCACTGTAATTAGCAGGCATTAAAAACTTATGGATTTGGAGGTGAGGTGAATTAAAATCTGGCCTCAATTGTAAACCACGAGAAGAAATCTGCATACTTTGTCCTTGTGTTAGCTTTGCAAATGTTACTTTATAGGAAAAATGAATGCTAGAAAACAATGTAAATACAGTGATTTCAAGTGTACTGTATGTAATTTTGTCTATAATTTCCATAAAATTGTTTCAATCTAACTATAGCCAACAGGGAATAAAATAATATACATCTGTTTATACTTTTAACATCTACCCCTGACTTACTTTACTGCAGCTGTGGTAAACTAAAACTTTCACACCTGGAGTTATATTTTTCAGTCAAAAGCAGTTTGTCATAAGTAGAATGTAATAAGTGCATTTTGTCTTACTGCCTTCTTAAGAGTCATTGCTCAAGGCTGTACAACTGTATGTGTATACTTGTATGGCTGTTTAATATGTAAAACCTATTAAATTTTGTTTCAATCTTCTCTTGCATCTTTCAGCATAGAAGTTTTGACTTTGAGTCCTAACACATTTGTCTCCATTAAGTTTGTGATTTCATTGTGCATTTTGCATACTACTGCAATTAAAAATATATATTGCTAAGGTGAAAATTTAGTATGGGGATTGAAAGGAAACATCCAGGATTGTGGTAGAAATAAATGACAGTAGCTTACACATGCTCCTACTGCAAAGGTGGTGTGCTGTATGTGACTACACACAGAGAACATCCCTAGGGATTTACTGTAGAGAAAAATCAAATGATGTAAGTGAGCTGAGTAGTACTCCAGGCAGAAAATAGCAGATTGTGGAAATGAGAAAAGTATTGGTAAAATTCAGCATATCAAGGAATAGACACTGAAGAATCTGCTCAGCATGAAACAGCCTCGTCAACATTTTCTGACAACCATCAACTGAGAAATGACACTCACAAATAACTCAGTGGCTCTCCATGACGTGAGTTCTTCCTATTCTGTTGAAAACAATGAAGGAAAATTGTGAGAGCCCACAGGTTTTAATCCCTTCTTCTTGACTAAAGGTCAGAGAGTTCAGACTTATTCTTGCCCCTCAAGGACCGAGGACAAACAACAAGATGTTTGATCAAGGATGTGGTGACTGATTGCCTTACTCTTCAAAGTTCAGTGAACAGGATGTTATGACATAGTGCGTGTTACCAGATGTTTTGATGTAAGGGGTAATCACAATTGCTTGTTCTTTGTATTCTAAGGTTTGTGCCCCCCACCTTTGGTTGGGATATATAAGAAATTCATAATTCATAATAAATTCATAGTTTTTGGCATTTTGCTTTTTGCTTCAGTATTCACTGGAACCCCCTCCTGACTCTATCTCTTGTTTATTTCTTTCCTCAATCCACACACTTTCTTAGGAATGTAAGGACCAGTCGGGTTGGACCTGACATAAAACACTAAAGAGTTACCTCTGAATGCTTATTCAAAATTGAGAAAACTTGTACTATATATTGCATAAAAGTCATTAAAATGATAGAACAAGGAGATCTTTAAGTATATGCCTTCTATTTATATACATATAAATGCATATACACATATACACATCCATAACATTTTGCCACCATGCATGGATAAACAAAATTTTAGGCATGTTGTTGTATTTTCATGCTCCTCCATGGTATAGCAGATAGGAGTGAGTTTACTTCAAGTTAGTCATTACAACCAGCTGTCATTATTTGTTTATATATCTCCACAGATACACATGGTTAGGCTTCTCTGACTCCTGAATGGGTCCTTGTTATTAGACACTTTGCTCATGTGATACCTCATAATCCTCAGATTATAAATAATATGACACTATAAATAATGTTGGCTATTTCATGAGATTTAGTCTGCCTCGTTTTATTGGCTCCACTCATGGGTTCAACTGTTAATCGAGAGAAAAGCATATAATAAGTAAATTTACATTTAATATTTGTATGATAAAGGATGCTATTTGTGAGGTATTAGAAAATATTTGATGTTAATAACAGGAAACAGGTAAGGTGTTAGAATATGGGAACCAAGAGAATGACTAATGTTGTTATATAGACCACTACCTATTTGTAATGTAAGGCAGTGATGACTTTCTCCTGGTGGCTGTCTAAATATTTTGATATTTTATGGGAAATCAGTATTGTTTGATAATGAACAGAAGACATTTTTAAGTACAACACTGAGCAGATATTTTGTGAGGGTTCACGGATGTAATCCTGTTCCACCATGACTAAAGGGCAGAGAGTTCGAGCTTACTCTTGCTCTCTCAAAGGTTTTGAAACAGGTGTGACTACAAGCAAGGGATCCTGACTTAGAGAGTGGTTAATTAGTACTTTGGGTATAGAAGTGGATCTGCTTCACCTGGACCAAAGGTGGAGAATTCAAGTCTATTCCTTAAATCATGTCAATGAAGTCTGTTGTATCCCTTCTCCCCTTCTGGAGTCACATATATAAGATGTGGAAAATAAACGTGGGTGATTTTTTATTCCCTGAATTTCCCTATAAGTGCTGTTTTGTGTTTCTGTTTTTTTTTCTCTCATATCTCCATTTCTTTTGTTTAATAATTCTAATCCTCAAGCTTCTACCCTGGAACATGCTAATTTTATCAGGAATGACCCTGACAATATTGGATTGGTATCTGTTGACAACCAAAGATGATTCTAAAGGGAGGGTTGTTCTCCTTGCTGATGTAAAGAAGCAGAAATGTTGCAAAGCATAGTAAAATAAACTAATGAACAAACAAAATGCAAAGTGAAAATATTTCTGGCATCATATGATCCAAACATGTCTTGAAAATGCCTTCAGGTTAGCATACCTTCACAGCGTGTATTTCATTCAAATAGCACAGCTGAGTACTGGGAGTCCATAATTTTCTTGCAAAGTTGGTATTTACATCTTAAGTTTCTATCCATGATTTAAAAAAAAAACTTTGATTACTAGAAGGAACAATTAATAATTGAAAACTATAGCACGCCAGTCTTCGATGCTATGAAAACATGTTGACATAAAAGGTCAATTGGAGATAAAATCTGACACACAACACAGTTTTAGATGAGACCTCTGTGCAGCTTCCAATTTGGTGGGCCAAAATTACTTTTCCCACATAGTAGACTTCTTTTATATTCTAGTTCTAAAAATCAATTAGTCTTGGAGCAGAGTAATTAAATGAACTAATTACATGTTGATTCAAATTAGAATTATACTTCCTTGGAAACCTTCTTGCACTAAACAGTGACTATCATGTGTATTCCAGGATGTTTCTGATGGTGTTTCATTGTTTTCTAGAAAATACACTTCTGTAGAAAAATAATGGGTTATATTTTATTTATTTACTATTCTTGCTTTCCCAACTTACGGTGTTGTTATAAGTTTAAATTCACACAGAAGTTATGTTTTACTACGCAGATCTGCTGTCAACTTTAGCACATAAGTTAAGCTTGTTTCATTATTTTTGGTACATACAATACTTCAAAATGATTTGAATTTCCTTCTGATACAGCTCTGAATTATTTTGCTCATTCCCAGCTTATATTAAAGTGTGCATTTTGTCTAATATTTTTGCATTAGTTTATGATTTCCTTAAATCCTTATCTGAATTGATAATGTAGCTGTGTTTCTCAAACACTATGAAATGTGTAATGCCATTAGATACAAAGTCAAAAGATATCACATCGCAATGAAGAATAAAGCTAGAATAAATATGTGTTATTGTATATGACTAAAGAGATTACAGAGGTTTACTAGGTTTTATAATTTCATTGCATTTGGTTACATATTTTCCTCTAAACAATATATCTTTTTATTTCTTACAAAGATAAAATGTTTCCAGGTGAAAACAGATGGCAGGGTGGATTCATTCAGCATGGCACGCATCAATTAATAGACCCTAATCCAAATTTGATGCAGAGCATTGTTTTTTGATTTTAAAGTGCTCCAGAATATCTTAATGGGAAGACTAATTTCTCATCTCATTTGTATTTATGTTTATGGCTTCATATATTTTGGATGTATGATCCCATCATTGCTAAGTGGTGAAAATATGAAGTGTTGGATTGTCCTGATAGCCAGCATCAGTTTTTGAGTGCAATTTTTTTATGTCTCTCTCAATCTGTGGGCAATCCCTTGGTTCTATCTCTGCATTATCATCTGGGAGGAGAATGTTTCATTGGACCTTGATAAAATGTAATCTGCTCATCTCTTATAACATTATTATATAGGTATCCAATATTTCCAATAATCCTTTGCTAAGCTGCTTTAAGCCTGTTTATTTTTTTTCTATTGTGCTTATTTCATAATAGCATAAAGCTGAAACACAGTGGTTCTTTTGTACAGGTGATAGAATTGATCACAGGTGTCTGGTGGCTTTAATAAAATAGCAGTAGTTGTGTATAATCTCCAAGACTCCTGCCACAGAACCTGAATAAATTTTTGAATGCTTACAATATCTAATATTGTACAAAACTATGTAAATCATTATGTGATTCCATTTTAATGAATCTATGATGAAATGTATAGATATCTATCAATCTATTTATCAAATATATACATTTTGAATATACATATATATTCAAAACAAATATTCATTGCTTTTCCAATGTTCTGTACACAAAGCTGATTGAGTTTGTGCTATCCTTGCCTTGGGACTTTCTTCTTGACTCCTTTCCATATGACTCACACATAAATTATAAGACAAAGTCTCAACTTTCTTTTAATTGTTTCTTAATGAGAATTATACTTAATATACTTACTGCATATTTATTTTCATCTCTGCATATATCCCTTTTCAATCTAAAAAGTCTTGTTTCCAAGTCAAACAAAACTTTACACAACATCCATAACACACAAATGCTAAAACTGTTAATTAAATATTTGGGGAAAAAATCAAACTAAAATTTAAGGCAAGCCAGAAGTAAGTTTATAAAATTGTCAAATTTAATTGGAAATAGGGGTTAAATATTTCAATAATGATTAAACCTAATTTTTCTGTAGATCTGAAAGTTAAACTTCATGGTGAATTATCCAAAGCATGGGGAATTTGAAATGTTCAGTGAAGGAGAATTGTGGCCCTATGACTTGGACAGTGATGGCTATGTACAAGGATACACATGCTCATGTTAAAAGCGTTAAGACTATTACCTCATAACAGTTAAATTACATTGTTCTAACAAGGCTTAGAGAACATCAGTAGCTTGCAGAAAAGGCATTTCATTTTATCTGCAAGTTAAAGTCCTCATATGTTTGAAGAAGTCTGAGTTCATCAATAGGAAAGATGATTTGTCGCAGGTCTATAAATTTTAAAAGAAACATAGAGTACAAGTTTGGAGAAAGGTAATTTTTAATGGTGTGGGACTGGTCCACATTTCAAAGATTATTTGTTTTACTGGCTGACTCATGCCTTGAATTCTTTGCCAGTTTAACATATTTTATTTCATATTCTTCTCCAGAAGTCTGCCACATCCTGTTGTGCTTTGCAACAAGGTTCTTTAAGTACCATAGTATGAACATAAGTAATAAGGCAATGTTTTTCAAACATCACTCATACATCAATAACTTCAGTTTCTAAAGCATCATACCTATTTAAGTATAGGGGTTGGGTTTTAAATATATCTCCTAATGCATTGCTGAGTATTAAGTCAATTATTATTCCTAATAGACTTATTCTTACTGGAATATTCTTATAATGAGATCATGCTGGGCTCATCTGAGTAAGTTGTAATATGATCAACCAACAGAATATTTAATTAAAATGTTCATTCAATCTTGATAATTCAAGTAGGAAAATTTTCTTTCTCATCAAACTTTTTTTCTCATCTCTGATGGCTGGACAAATTAGTGAGACATGCTCCTGCTGTAAATCATATTGATTTACAACATTGTAAATATTGATGTCCAATGTTGAACACACTGATATTTAAGCTACATCATATAACTATCGAGCCGTGTCTTCTACATGTGAATAGCAAATTCATCACCATATGATTTCCACAGTTAGAAAATAAAACGAAATGCCTTTTCAAGTAAACCACTTATGTTTTCTAAATTCTGAATCATATGAATGATATTTAAACCTTATGAAGGAAAAATTCAACCATATTTGACTTGGTAAAAGTATTATTTCATTGCAAACTACTTTATTAGTTTCTAGTACACTAAAGATAAGCTAGCCAGGAAGAAAGTAAGAAAGAGTAGATATCTACAAAGGACTGAGTATATAAAATTATAAAATTTATTTTAGCTTAGAATACTGGAGTACAATTCTGTTTGAGTTTCACCAAGTAAAAGAAAAAGAACAATAATAAGATGTGATAAATGAAACATCTTGAATATGGTTTATACAATGTCATCTATCACTTTTAATTCAGTAAAGTTGCATATGTTAGAATGTATTTTTCTTGTAATGAATATATACTTTTTTGCACATCAAGTTACATGAATACTCATCTCTAGATGAGTACATGCTGTACTAGTTTGTTTTGATCTTTTTTCTCTTTCTTTTTTTCTTCTTGATTTAAAGTAGTATCATCTTCAAAGATGAGCTTAAATTGAGAAAAAACCTTCACAAAGTTGCTCTGTAATCATGACTATGAGACATTTTCTTAAATTAGTTAACCCTAGTACACTGTGGGGATTGTAACTCTAGGTAGATGTTCATGAGTTTTATATTAAAGCGAGATGAGTAAAAGAGGCAAGCAAGTGAGCTAAGGTCTCTGTTGTATTTCCTGCCCTGAGTTCCTGTCCTGACTTTGCTTAGTGATAGAATATGGCCTGCCACTTAATGTAAATTAGGGTTTGTCCTCAGACTCTCCAAACCTATATATTGCTTATACTCTGGGATGATTCACAGAACTCTGTGTCATGGAGGTTCCCTTCTGTTCATGTATATAGGCCCTGTACAAAGTTTTGTCCCTTCTGTCTCTTTCCCCTTTCAATCTGATGGCCGACAGGTAGAGAGGGAAAGAGGATCCTCCAATATAGCCATGGTATCTCTCCTCACTAGTATTATATTGAAATGTGAGGAGTATAGTTGATACTTGAGGAACAATAGCTCCTCTTGTTCATGAATTATTTTTCTATGGAACTTCACATATTTCAACGTAAACTGTCCCCCACCTTCCCAGGGCATGGGAGATGTATTCCCAAGAACATGAAATATACAGGGACGTGGGATGTGATCTTTGCCTTCAGTCTTTAGAAAATGCAGTGTGTCTAATAATGCACCATTAAAATAAATACTTATTTTTATCCATGAGCATAGATGTGTGTTTGTGTAGCTGCATGCCATGTATATGCCATATAGCCTACATGGTCAGAAGATGATATAGGATGCTCTGGAAGTATAGTTGCATTTGGATATGAGCCACCAAAATTGTTTAATGGAAGAAACATTCTGGCCCTGTAGAGGAGTAGTACATGTTCTTAACCATTGTACCATCTCTCCAACCCCACAACTCTAATTTTAATGAATAATTTATATCCCCTCTAATCTAAATAATAAAGGACATTATGTTGTGATTTCAAATGAAACTTTCACATATGTTTTCAACAAGTGATGGAGATTTTCTTTAAGATACAGGAGTTCTAAGTTTGAATGTGCTACACAAAGGACAGGCCAGTGACCTTCTGTCCAGAAAAATTAACTCTCTCATATTTTCATCGATAGTGTTTCTACTGAAATTAGACTCCAACTTTTCCGTAGACACTGGGACATAGAAGAATTTCTTAATATTTACATTTCAAATGCTGACTCCAGATTCTTGAGAAAGATGTTTCAGTGTTGTGAGACAAACAAGAAGCTTTTGGATGGGTTTACATCTATCTCAAAGGGTAAAGGAGGAATTTGCAATTAAACATTGTCTAAACATTTTTAATAGAGGTAAATGAAGGCCAGCAGGAAAGGAAGGACCCATTTCTAGCTGAATCCTACTGAGTGGAAACGCAGCAAGCATTAGCCACAAGGGTCACAGTGCTCATGAAACGTGCTTTTGTGACTGAATTATTGAAATTTACCTCACTTTAATTAAATTAATTAAGGTAAATTAAAGTGTAATCATCTATATACAGCTACTTGGTTAAGTACCAAAGAGTGTAGAAAACACTGATCCCTAATCAATGGTTATTTTCTTGAGCAAAGGTAAAAGTTTAGTTTAAAATGCAAAGATGTGATATAGAAGCTTTTGAATTTTGGTCTGAGATATTGCATGCACCTATTTTTGTTGTTATCTTCAACCCATATTTATTGGTTTTTATATAAATCTAGTAATTGTTTTGGAATATGTACACTATCTTCCCAAGTTTACCTTGTTACCTGTCACCATCCCCAAATCCATTGTTCCAGTACACAGATTAGTCATCATGTCCTATCCAAGTTTAAACATCAAACATCAAACCTTTATACCTACCCTCCCTTGATAGTCTAAGGTCCAAGTAAATTACCCTACCCAGGAAGCAAAGACAGGAGAGTCAACAAAAGTCAACACAGAAAGAAGAGTAGTACTCCATGTATGCTTTAATCACTGCTTCTATTTATTTACCCCTATGGAACTAGGGACGGAATCTACTTCTTCATATTGGGAAACAGGTGGTCCAAGACTAAGACATGTCTCCAACCTTTTATTATTAACTCATAACACTCATATACTTTGGTCATTTGTTTAGACTATTAATCAGTTTACTAAGTCAAAGGGGATAAATATGTAGGAGTTTAGGCAAAACCCCTAGGAAGAGAGTACCACATGCAGTCAACCCACAGATCCTAGGTCTCAGCATGGTAGCCACCTCACAGCGTCAATTTGAAGGAATCTGTGATTTCTGTGTACTCCCTTTTCCCTTATGAATTGTAAAGGCACTAGTGTGTTCCCAGGAGTAAAACAGATTGATACACAGTAAAATGCAGGTAATATTCTTAAGTATGGGTTCTGAAACATGCTCAATGTTATTAAATATTAATATTAGACTGAACATATTTGTGTGTTCATGCTCAGTGAATACTTGCTATTCATTTTAGTGGATATCTTTCGAAGATAATTCTTAGTATCCTTGTTTTTAAACAGTTGCTTCTCTATTCTGATTGCCAAATCTTTGTTGTGTCTCATAAAACTATGTAATTTCAGTCTCACCCATTTAGTCTCACCCTACCCGCCTTGTTAACATAGCACAGTAGTTGTTGTTTGGACAATCAGTGTATTAAATATAAAGTAACCAGCAATTTGCCTTAATTCCTGTACATCAAAACCAATACTATCCTTTGCTTTTGGGTTTTCTCCATTGTCAACCACCAATTTTAACAGATACATATTTCCACAAAATTTTATAAACATTTGCTTTCTGTTGTTCACACAAATCATGTGGCTATTCTTAGTATGAAATGAAAAAAAGACAATCATCTCTGTGAGAGTTGCTCATGTGAATGACTGAGGTAAGACAATCTGTCTCAGCAAAATGTGTGCTTAATAGGAAGTAGTCTAATTTCTCTCCCTTCACACTTAATTATCCAACCTATGGTTTGATTCTGCCTATTGTTTCCTGTGCACTATAAAATTTTCTTTGATCTTTGAAGTTTCCTAATTAATCTCCTATTGCTTAGCAATCATCCAATAGGGCTCTTTTACTAAAAGCCATAGCTCAAAAATGTCAGTTGGTTTGCCAGGCTTCTAGTACCATTAAATTCTACTTTTTCATTCTTCTAAATTTCACTCTGTTTTGCTCTCTTTATTCTCTGCTGATAAATAATCTGATGCTTTCCAAAATATGAGGATAGATTTGTAGTTTTACTTGGTCACAATGGTTATATTTTTCTTCAAATGGCTTTCTCTATCTTTCAGAAGTCAATGGTTTTGTTTCTTGATGATCTAATTAAGTCAACATTGTGAAAAACTTGTATCAATCATTATTTACAGTAAAATTGATTATTCTAAAGTTTATAAGTATTGTTTTTTTTAACTTTTACATTGAATTATAAGTTGTTGATATCAAGGTATAATTAAAATATATCTGTATATTAAATTCCTTGATATGAGTATTTTCCTTTTTCTTTTATATCCATGAAAATTTTAAATTAAATATAATACAGAAAAATATATTGTATCTGATTTTTTGAGATGATACCTTGTATTTAGTATAAATTCATTTAAAACATTTACCTCTAAGCATTAAATGTGACAGACTAAGATAGTTAATAATATAACTAACTCCTTATTTTATGATGTCATACTATGCAATATGCTGAAAATAGTTTTATTACATTATAGAAAAATTGTTTGCCTTTGGTTTTTCTCCTTTTTTAGATACACTTTGAAAACATTTCCTATTCATAGTGAGACCTACAGATGTGTTATTTTAGGTCATATATCGCCATCTGGTGGACATTTCAAATTTTGGCGAAAGGATCTAAAATAGCTTTCCTGTGTGGGATGCCATTGAGTAGTGTGCTAATGATCTTCCAGTTGTTCACCAGACAATACTCTCATTTCAGTTAATAAATTGAAATATATTATAAAATAAAAACAAATACTTTTTTTAATTAAATGACTGTGGGTTACTGCTAGAATTAACAACGTAGTCATACAACAAAATAACTGCCATTGTTAATATTAATACCATAAAACTCAGGAAACATAAATAATCAAGTGCTGATTTTATGATTATATTTAGCATTTAATCTAAGCATAATTAATACTTACATCCATTAATATTGGACAATAACAAAGGGGTTACTTTTAAAATATTAGAGAGGCTAATTCTTAAACATTTTAGAACTAATCATAGTTTCCAATATGATAAATTGATGCTAATAACTCCCTTGGTGGGTAGAGTTGACTTATTATAGTATTGATCATGCCCTTAATGTAATTTTTTGACACAAATTAATTCCAAAGGTCTTTTCATCTAATGAGTGTACTGTTTTGTTTGGATATTATTTATTTCCAAAAAAATTAAAATTTAATCTCACCGTAATAGAATGTTTACCCAGATATGCTAGGCATGACAGGCATGATGTATGGCTTTGAAATATAACAAAATTGCACAGGGCCCTTGAGGAACCTTACAGCAAACTGTAAACAATTCTTAAGCAATAAAATATTAACAATGAAGAATTTAAAACTATCTTTATCCACTAGTGGTTCTTAAAGCTCCATTTCACCATGGAGTTGAAGAGTCTCATTCATAGATTCCCAGTAATCTTTGCTGAACATTATATGTTATTTAGAGTTTTATTCAACCTCAAAGAAGAATGGAATCATACCATGTAGGGAAATGAATGGAACTCAATGTTATGATAAGCAACAGGCCAGAACAAAAACATAGAATGTCATTTCTCTTTTTTGTGATACAAATTTTTAAGAGAAAAAATAAAAAACAGATAATTTGGGGATGAAAAGGGTGGACATTGGTAAAGGAGAAAGAGGACAATAGAAGGAAAAATCCAGAACAATGTTAAGTATGCAAATATTAATAACAAGATGATCATAATTTATACATGATATATGTTGTAAGAGGCCAGCTTATCCCTGTTCATTTACTGGTGGCCCAGACTCCTGGAATAATTACACAGAAACATAATATTTAAATGACTGCTTAGCCATTGACCATTGATTTAAGTGTATTGATAGCCAGTTCTTACGTCTAGAATTTAACCAATTTCTATTAATCTGTGTATTTCCATGTGGCTGTGGCTTACCAGGTAAAGTTTCAGCTTCTGTCTCCAGCAAGGCTATATGGTTTTCCTGACTCTGGCTTTTTTCCCCCAGAATTCAGTTTAGTTTTCCCCACCTAGCTCTGCTTTACCCTATCATAGGCCCAAGACAGTTTCTATTATTAACCAATGGTATTCACAGCATAAGAGGGGAATCCTATACCATCTTCCACTTTCTCTTTAAATCAAAAGAAAGGTTTTCATTTTATTCTAGCAAAATTATATATAACAAAACAGGTACCAAGTAATAATTATAGTTACAATGCTTATATATACTTTATCTTTTATCATAACTAAGTAAAACTATAACTATAGCTATCTATTCTTCAACTTCACCAAAGACTCCAGAAGAATATCATGTTACCTAAGTAAACAGGACGTGCATTGTAAGCAGGTTCCAAAACTAGAATTGACAGAAACATCTCGCTGCCTAGACAGGTGACCCCAATTTTTTGTTTGTTTGTTTGTTTTGTTTGTTTGTTTGTTTTGGTTTTTTGAGACAGAGTTTCTCTGTGGCTTTGGAGCCTGTCCTGGAACTAGCTCTGTACCATTGGGAAATTCATCTTCAGCCTACAGGCTCATAGTGTCTGGCAGACTTTTCCATGAAGCAGGAAATTCCAAAGACAGTTCTGTCTATTCTGGCAGTTTGTCAGACACTTTCTTCTTTACTCTGCAAAATATCTGGCAGACTCTTTCATGAAGCAGGAACCCCGAAAGACTGTCTAACCTTTAGCCAAGTTCATCAGTCATTTCTTTGTAGGTCCTGCATGTCCAGTTTATACAGCATAGCATCAAGCAGTCCAGCCAAGAACAGTTTCTTGCCCAAAGGGCTAACAAACTGCATAAGGAGCCTTTTCAATTCTCATCTTCCTCTTGAAGTAATTGGTGCTTCCAGGATGTATCTCATTGCCATGGAAAGTCCTAAGTTCTTAAATCATTTTAAATGCCATATTCTGTTAGTCTTTGAAAGGTTTGAAAAACACCTATGTAACTGAAATATATCTATATACATTTAGAAAACCTAACTAACATGAGTACAAGTTAGACTATAATAGATCATTATCTATTAACCTATATTAACCATAATTACACATTACATTTTTATGCATTACCTTTTTAAATGAGCTGTATACACACAATACCTTAATCAAGAGCAAAAATATGCATATAATATAATTGACCATAAATTTGTATCAATTAACCAAGATCCATATCAGTGCAAATATCCATAGCATCTCTCCCTTTAAATGTATAAAATAATTTATAAACAATAATTGTGAATATGGTCATAGATCTCTCTAAACTGCTTCCTGCTTTTGTTGGGTAAGTAATTTCTGAGGGTGTTTACAGTGACCTTTCGAGGGGTCAAGGTCCATCAGACTACATTAGTCTGGAAAGAATCCACAGGTTCTCGTCATTGGTGGAAACAAAAGAAGCTCTTTTACAAAGCAACAAATCCTTAGACTCATATTTTAAAATCAAGATATCTTTAAGTCTCTCTGCAGTCAAAAAATTCAAAGAAAGCACAATAGTATACATAATCCAGACTCCTTAAAGAGCGAGAGTTCATTCTGGCAGCATGGCCTCGAATGCTGCTGTTTCCAAACCGCGAGGATTTTGCTGCTGCTACTGAGTCAGGAAACTTTCTCTTAAAAGAATCGTGCCTCCACTAGCTTCAAGCAAACAGAGCCCACTAGAGAAAACGTGTAACTTTTTTTTTTTTTTTGTGTGTGTGTGTCTCAAATTCCTTTAAGCTTTCTCAGGTTTTACATGGATTCATTTGACCATGTTGGCATGCCAATTTGTTGTAAGAGGCATGCTTGTTTATTTCCCAGGCACCCAGACTCCCAAAATAATTACAAAAAAAAAAACTATATTATTTAAAATCCCTGCTTGGCCAATGACTTAAGTGTATTGCTAGCTAGCTCTTACATATAGAATTTAACCCATTACTATTAATCTGTGTATGGTCACGTCGCTGTGGTTTACCAGGTAAAGTTCCGGAGCATCTGTGATATCAAAATCAAAAAATGAGCTTATGTCCTGATCTCATTTCCTGGATCTGTGGTTATTTGAGATTATACACTCATCTAAAGTTTCAGAACTAGAATTAAAAACTAAAAGAAAACAAAAGCATTTGTCTATCTAGGTCTAGATAATATCACTTGCTGTAGTTTTTTTCTAGTTCCATGTATTTCTCTGTAGATTTCCTAAGTTTCTTTTTCTTACAGCTGAATGTAATTCCATTGTGTATGTAACAATATCTCCCTTATCTGTTCATCAGTAGAAGAGTGAATGCCAGATGAGATTTCAACACTGATTGTGAGGGTTGCCTCTTCATACAACCCATGATTACCTGCATAAGTTAGCACTGTGCACAGAAGACAGGGTTCTTCCACAACAATTACTAATTTAAAAACTAGTTCCACATAACTGCCTACCGAGAATCTGAGGGAATCAAATGCAAATCAATGCCTTTCCCTTTTCTCAGATGACTCGAACTTTTTTCAAGTTTACAAAAATTAACCATCATACTGATCTGCTGGATTCAATCAACTCTGAGAATATTTTCATTACACAATATTCATGTGAACACCATATGAGTTTTCTGTTACTTTCTTTTCTCTAAACTTTCTATATTAAAGTTTCTCTATTCTTCTGATTTCATACCTACTATATATAGAGGCATACAAATTATGGTAATAACTACCTAATTGGATTAGATGTGTGCTCTACAGAAAGGAATTACTGCCTGGTATTTTAAACTTGTTTTAGGAAAGAAAGAAGAATATGGCTGGAGAGTTCACATATTTTGCTGGAGACAGAGAACTTACTACTGTTGTCCGTGGAGTTTGGTACATCATCCAGCTGCTTTTCAATATTATAGTTTATACTCATAGAAAAGTATTACTCCTAAAAACCTTGATCAGCTAGCTTCTCTTTGTGTTGAATATCCATGAATACAGAGAATCATGAATACTCAAGGAAGTACAAGCAAATAAATGATTGTTGAATACTCTGCTCTAATATTATTTTTTTTACTCCCTCTAAGACTCAAGGAACACAGTTGATGAAGGGGGTCAAAGGAACGTTAGGTCTAGAAAACAGGTAGCTAGGCCATGGGATATTACCTTTTGGACATGATATGTTCATTACAATCATAAATTCACAACTTCTGACATGGATGAAGGAGAGGCTCCTGGGATCCTAGTCTTTTCTATGAACTTTTTGGTTTTTGATGGCTGTAGTTAGTATTTTCCTGTGTAACAAAGGGTAACTCAACCAGTCCCTGTGGATCACTCCACATTCATAGTCATGCCGATGGACTTGGTGGGTAAGAAAAAGAAAAAAAAAATACTTGAACGTAGGAAAGAGACTTGAATATATGGTGGGGAGAGGTTAGGTAGGATATGGAGAAATCTACATTCATTGAAATTGTCAGGGGATAAATTTATCAGTTAAAATTGACTCATGATTGAATTAATTTCAACCATGGGATCTCTATCAATACCCAGAATTAACATAACAACCATATAATGAATATTTCAACATAGATGAACATATGACATTGAGAAAATTGTATTCATATTTCAGTCATTCAAATTATGACTCACAGTTTCTCCTAACTTAGTAAATGGTATCACACCAATCTCCTGTCATACTATTAATTTTATTTCTCTTTGTCAGAGTAGCTAACCATACTTTTTAAAGGTCTGCATCACATGTAAAATATTCATTTATTATCCTTTTTCTTTTTATTGTGGCTATTGCCTTGATTAAGATAGTACTAGATATTTCTTTTATAACTCTATTAACTTCCCATAGAAGTATTTCATAATTAGTCTACTATAAACCAATTAAATTTCTATCCAGGCTCAACTATTCATCTCAAAATTCTCAAAGATCTAGTCACTTCTAAACTTAAAACCCTGCAGGCAATTTCCTCTGCTTTAAGCCTTGTGTCTAAAATCATCAGCCGTGTCTGGAAGGCACTGTCTCATGTCTACTTTTGAGCTTTTTCTCTTCCATTTTCAGGACTCTGAAGCAGGCTGCTGTCACTCTGGCAAGTTTTACTCTCTCAAGTGTGCCAGCTTTCTTTCTACTTGCCACAGGTCCTTTACGCCTATTTTTCTTTTGCCAATTGATATGTTTAAAGGAGAGTCCCTGTTTCAATATTATTGTCTTTGTTTCAGCCAACATGTGCTAAGACTATGTCCAAGTCTAGATCTGTAGATAAAATATCAAAATTGTATCTTAATATATCTAAATGGTTTTGTATGTTGGTGTCTCTGAGTAAGCAGAAAACATGGAAAATTGTAGGGTATTTTTATGTACAACTCTCAGTAGATAGTAAGTGTTTAACCTCAGTACTTTACATCCTCCAGATATGAATTTACAAATCATTTTAAAGTTCTTAATAAGTTCTCAATAATGTCATACAATCTGTCTGAATCACATTGACTCATCCCACAACTGCGGATATTTTTTAATTAGTCACAATTCATGAGAATATGCTCAGACAGAATTTGAACTCTATAAATACCTAGCATTTATAGAAAGCATTGAGTTAATTCTTTTGGTTTCTTAAGAAGGTGGTATTAATCATTCAGTCCTTAAAAGTCAAGCAATTTCTAACGTTCCATTTTTGAAATCACTCAATCTAAGCTTTCTTTTTCATTTCCATTACCTGCTGTATATCATTTAATGGCTGCATCAGATTTTTCTCATCAATGTCAATCTCCAAAGCAGTACACATCTCAGACTTGTTTTTTTTTTTTCAGACTTGTTTTAATGCTCTGATTTCTCTGCCATAAGAAGTGGATAGTATTAGTTAACATTTACACCTTGACCCAAGAGATGCCCTATCATACTACAAATGCATTTGTTCAATGAAAGAGAAAGTGCTGGTAGTTGGCTCCAAGGAAACAGTCTTGCAGACATGACAGTGTTGATACTTATAGGAACTCAGCATCTCTGACAAAATGTTCAATACTTACCAGGTTCAAATCAAAATCCCAGCACTGGGAAGATCATGTAGAGGCATAGTATCTTGGGGTAAAAATATTTCTTTCAAAAGTCATGAACAATGTAATAAGAATCCCTGGATCAGTCACAGAAATCATGCTTTTGAGTTGTGGTTCAATAGAGTCCAATAAACACCAAAACAATATTTGCTGCAGACATAATTGTTTCTTCCAATAATTGTTGCCAAGATGGTATTGCTGAAGACACCACGTCCTTCTGACAGAGGACTTGAATATATATACATCCAAGGGTAGAAATGCACACACACATACACATGCAGACACACACACATACACATGGCACACACACACACACACATGAGTGTGTGTGTGTGTGTGAATACGCATGGGTGTAGACATCAACTTATATATCAATATTTGTAAATATTTATAAAAGTATTACAAGTAGTACAAGCAGTATGATCCTTTATGGCTTTTTTTATAAACCTTGGAGTTATTTATTACACCCTCCCTTATTCTCCATCTATGTGTTTTTTCCCCTCTCCTCAGATGCATACAAGGGACTCAGCCTGAAATACTTTTATACTTATACTTATTATCATTATTAAATGAACTTAGCAGGCCAGCATGATTTATTTATTAAGATACCTGTATATACTTATATGTATTTCTGTGTGTAAAACCATAATAATTAAAGAATAATAAGACATACATTTGAGGAGTGAGGGTACATGAGAGAAGTTGGTGGGAGTAAGTTAGTGATTTAATAGATATTCATATATTAAATTTTCAAAATTAATATATTAAACAAATGTAAATATAGTCAAAAAACAAAGTAACTTAAAGTCTAAAAATATGTGCTGAAAATTCATGCTAAAAATTGTAACCTAGATTTCATGTATTCTTATTACTAAATATTCATATCATGAATATATATACATATATATATTCAAAGTTTTCTAGAAAGGAACAAGACAATCATGAAATTAATTTACCTATACTCATTAGGAAAAAGTACATACAAATCTCACTTTTCCAGAGCAGTGACTCGCTCTCACTACTGAACAGGAAAGAAAGCTTTGAGTGAAGAAGTCAATCATTGTACTTGAAGTTGTTCAAAAAGGAATAGAGCAACAGTCTTTTTTTTTTATTTTAATTTTTATTTATTTATTAAAGATTTCTGTCTCTTCCCCACTGCCGCCTCCCCTTTCCCTCCCCCTCCCCCAATCAAGTCTCCCTCCCTCGTCAGCCCAAAGAGCAGTCAGGGTTTCCTGCCCTGTGGGAAGTCCAAGGGCCACCCACCTCTTATGCAGGGCATAATGTATCGTTGTAGAGTTCAGCTCAGTCTACTAGAAAGCTTATGACTGTGATAACATAGTCCTGTAAAGAAAGACGAAAACATATGTGGAAATCACAGAGTTTTCAGGAACAAATGTCACCCCAGCCCAAATTCTAAACATGTTGAGATTGTTCAACACCTTTAGTTGAAGAAAGTGCATGAATACTGCATGGGAGCGAGTTTCTAAGGAGACTACACTAAAGAGGATTTTCAGATGCCTTAATAGCTTCAAGGTATAAGTACAGTTGCTTAAAATGAAAATAATATGCTAAGAAGTTGGTTCAAGGGAATCTGTTTATAACTAAACAAGTATGATAATGAGTTTTAGAATTCCCTTAAAATTTAATTATTTCAATCAGGGAGCTTTGTAATGAACCAAAACAAATGTAGCAATGGGAAAACAGACTAAAGAAAGTAGCACAAAGAAACTGGAACAGGAGATATGTTGCAAGAAGGATGAAGTTAATGAGACAAATATTAACATCTGATTAATTTAATAAATGAGAAACACTATTAATTTTACTTTAGTGGTAAATATATGTGATTACACACTGTCTGATACTCATAGTCTACAGAAAACTGAGTGAGCACTGATGTACCAGAATTTTCTCATCACCTGTAATTAGATGGTTAACAGATGAAAGTAATAGCATTAGGAGACGTCAAAGAAGAGCTTGTATAATCAGAGTGGTTGTAATCTTTACTATGTACTCTTAGTTTATAAACTTAAAATTTCTCAAAAACAGTTTAGTAGGACAAAATGAAGTTTTCATAAGCTGAAGGAACAATGTGTCTTCATGGGAGGAAAAACTAAAATAATAAATTCCAAATGCTTTAGTAGGATAGTAAACTGAAAAGAGGAACATGTTTATGTACACTAGAGGAAAGACAATGTGTGATACAAAGTTATAAGTGACTAAATTGGAATATAATAGATTTTGAAAAGAAAGAATTTTTGAAAATGAACTTGGATATTTAGAATTTACATAGGACAAAGTTTGATATTGGAAGCATAATATGGGCTTTGAATCTTCAACATGTATGAAACTAACAGAACAAATTCCACAGTGTGAATGGACAGACAATAATTTATCTTTGATAATCCATTCACTAATGCTACAGGTAGGAACTCTTTCCTTTCTACCTTGGAAAGATCTAGTAACAGTTTATCTTTTTGCTAGTGCTGGCCTCTCATTCCATGGTTCTAGCTTTAGTGCCATTTTATCTTACTATTATCTTTGTTCAGCAAGTCCGGTTTTACCCCAGGCTTTTTCATAGACCAGAGAGTTCTGCTCTCTCAGGTTTAATCTCAACAGGTTTGGCTAATAGGCAGACCTTGTACTTCAGGAATAAAGAAGTAGATCCATTTCTACCTCAAACAAAAATCTATGGAGCCATCTAAGCTCCAGTTTCCATAGGGAGATAACTTTGGATGCCCTCCAGAGAGTAGTTTGCCAACAGAATATTTTGGTCTAGAATGTGAGCATGACTTACTTTGTTCTAGCAACAGAATGTTTAAACTGTGGATGTAGACTGTGATCTTCAACTGGTATGGTCATTTCTTGTATCATGTTAATGAGACCAAAAAGAAAACCAGGAGCTATCAATACAGGGAGAAATCTTGTCTATTACCTTGATTCAGCGACCAAAAAGAAACACGTCATAGATGAGTTTACTGTACCCATATTCTCTACAATGTATGTGAAATCTTTTGACTTCAAATTACAATTTGAATTAAATGTTTACTATATTCCTCAGATTTTCATTACAAATTTGCAACACAGAATTGTTGATAGTGAAGTCAAATCTTATTTCTCAATTCTTTGATCTTATTATTTAACTGAGAACCGTGTTGAGGTTCTAACCCTTCTGACTTCCTCTCCAGAGTGCTATTGGAGTACGGACATGAACCACTGGGTTTGGTTAATATGATTATGAGCATTGAACCCAGGGCTTAAGTATTCAAAGAAGTACTCTGCCAATGAGTCCCAACTCAAGCTTAATTTTCCAGAATATTTCTCCTATTTTTTAAGCAACTTTACTTACATTGGAAAATGCGATACACAGCAGCTGGAATGATGACTAAGCTGTTCAAAGTATCAGTTATTTTGACCCAGGATTCAGGTTCAGTTCCCAGCATACATAGAAAAGCACACCACTAGCAGTGTTTCTATTTTCAGGAATTCTGACTAGTTCTGACCTCCCTGGAACCAGAAAGATATGTCATAAGGATATATGCATTCGGGTAAAACAGTTGTACACATAAAATAAGTTAAATCTAAAATTTAAAAATTAAAAATAGCTTAAAAGAAATTTATGTAATTTTTTCAAAATGTTTTGTAAGTAAAATACTCTAATACTTTCCCTAAAATGTTATGTTCTCTCATTTATCTTTTTATTTCTTTGTTGACAAATAACATAATTTATTAATAAATGTCATGTTATACGCTTAATTTGGATTTGCTAATATGTAGGTTCCTTATTAGTTATTATTAGTTCAGAAATACTGACCTAGCACATATAATTTTGTGTGCATGCATTTAAATATAAACGCAGTGTTCATGAAAATAATAACTTTGGCACAAATATCACAATGTTTAAAATAATAACTTGGGTGTCTTGCCAGTTGACTTTATAAAAGTCTTAACTTTCGCTGTGACACCATGCCAGTTAAGATGATTGTCCAAACTACTTTGATTAAAGAGTTCTCTATCACAGTTGCATAATGGTTTGGCTGCTATGAATATGATCTAGGCTAAATAAATTGGAGTTCAAGAACTTAATCAGCTTTATCTTGTTTATATCCAGGCTCCTCTCCAACTCATCAAGGTCATTTTGAATTTTTATCCAGCTTTTAAATGTGCTAATTGTCCTACCAAATTGGTGTCATCAGCAAATTTAATAAAGATACATTCTGGTTCATCACCCCAATCATTAATATTAAAAACCTGTAATAGTGGCCTACTAAGTAATGACCCTGAAATACTATACTGAGTACTTAAAGTTTCAAAGATGATGCTGTACCATGAATCTCTTGACAGCTTGATATTTTCCTTTGGCTAAATACTTGATATGTTTTAATTTGTTAAATAATCATGTCATGTTTGTCTGTGTCTAAAAGCTATCATCGGGTATTTTAAACTTTGAAACAATGTAGGAGTTCTAGCTGCAGGGTTCACTTCTGCAATTAGCTCAATATCACTTTTATCTGAAGTATGCAAAATTCCTGTGTTCTGCCTGCCATCCCTCCCTCTTCCTAAAAGACAATATCCTATGTTGATAGCATCCTGTTCTCACTGAAATGTTAGTATATTGTATTACAGCATTTTCTTACAGCAGTCATTCAGAGCATCTTCCAAGGTCTGCGGACTTCCATTCCACCATTCTGTATTCACCCGTTCACATGATCATATTTTAACTTTACATGTTATGTGTCTAAATATGCAGAATTTTAGCAAATTCACTTGGTGGTTGTTTTATCTAATTAGAAAATATTGTTCAATATAGATCTCACATAATTTCAATAAAGATATCATATGTTGGAAAAGTATTTTGTTGACATAATTATTGGAAATACCAAAATGCTTACCATGCCAAAATTATATTTCTTATCAGTACCACAAACATCAAGATAAGCTTATTTAATATTATGACAGGTCATGAACCTTATTAGCCTTGCAGATTGACCATTTTGATGAACCTACAATAAAACTTCTCACTTCGCTTCAAATGGTTATTAACAATTAATTACGAGGAGATAAAGCCTGATGAATGGCTGATGAGGATGTGAATTAAAAACATATGACATACACAGCTGGTAGAATGTAAAAATTATTGCCATTACTTAAAATTCTACAAATGGGACTAATATGATTCAGCTACATAATTTCAGTATTTATTCAAAAGAAATGATGTGTTCCTACAAAAGAAATATCTTTATGTTTTGTCTATACTGGCAAAAACTAGAGGAATATTTTATAACTTGTTTGTGTTGCGATAATAACTATACAACAAATTAAATTATTTGTAAAAATTAGAACTTTACTTATAATACTAATAACATATGAAAAATAATTTAAATGCTTGTTTTCTAAAAGTGCTTAAGTTTACTTTTATAGCAAATATTTAAGTAAAAATATAAATAAAATATGTTCATGAATTTCAGAATGAGCAAAGATCTTAAAACATAAAATATTTTCTTTTACATCATGGTATTTTTATTGATTATTTGGGAATTTCACACAAATATACTCTCTCCCAATCCACCCACCGTCATGAACTCTTTGATCTGTGTGTCTCAGTTTGCTTTCTATTACTGTAGGAGAGCACCAAGATTCAAAACTTGAGAAAAGGAAAGGAGGTCAGGTGTGGAATCAAGGTAGTAACTTTGAAGCAGATTTGAAACAGAAGCCATGGTGGAATGCTGCTTACTCAACTGCTGTTCATGGGTAGCTCATTCTGCTTTCTTTCGTAACCCAGGACACCTGCCCAGAAATAGCTCTGCCCCTGTGGGCTGTTTTCCTCCTACATTAATCAGTAATCAACAAAATGCCCCCACAGACTTGTCTGCAGATCAAACTGATGGAGACAAACACTCAATTAAAACTCTCTCTTCCCAAATCACTCCAGATTGTGTCAAGTTGATGAAAACGCCACTCAGCACACTAGCATAATAAGTGGTATCAATCAATTCAAAACCATCTTTTATTAGGCAACCAGAAAGAATGCAGATGTGAAAGCATACCTTATGATTTTACAAATGTAACTTTGAAAGTATTAACGAAGTATGATTAAAATCATAAAAATTCTGAAATTATAAAGGGGGATCTGAAAGTTATCAAATTTGTTTAACAGCCTTCTCCAAATAAATAGAAAAGAGATAAGACAACGCTCTCTTATAAAAAAATATACTATATTTTCATCTGATTATTTGCTACGAGATAACAAATTGATGTCCTCTTTCCTGAGGATGATTCTCTCTCCTACTCTCAGCCTTCTCAGTATTCCTTAGTTTTCTGAAGTTCTTTATGTAGGACTGAGACCTCATTGGTTAACCCCTGTTACTGTGACAGTCCTATTCCTGTTGTCCTCGTATAGCTCATGTTTAGGACTCATTTTGATGTGACATTATAGATATAGCTTGTTAAGTTACTGAAAGACACAATCTCATAGCAAAGTGTCTGATCCTCAGGGACTTCCAGTCTTTCTGAACCCTCCTTAACAGTGCTCATTGAGCCTTAAGTACTGCAGAGTATTTGGGAAAGTATCTATTGGGACTGGGCTCTGCCACTCTGTATTTTAATTGGTTGTTTTCTGGAATGGTCTTTGGCAGTCTTAAAGAGAAGCTGAACAACTAATAAAAAAAAAAAAGAAGTCATGAATTACAAAAATTTCAAAGACAAAAGAGAGCTCTATGGGAGGTTCTGGGGGAGGGAAAGGAAGGGTGAAATGGTATAAATTCAATCTCAAAAATGAAAGAAAAATATACTATTGATTTCTAACAGTCAAGAATACCTGATAAGGTTTACACATATCTATATAAAGGCTCAAAGTTTTCACTAACATGAGCTTCAAATTTCTTTTTTTTTTTTTACCACTTTCCAGATTCTTTATTGTTATTTTAAGATAGAAATACCAAAAGTCATGGTAGAAAGACAAAAAAGAAAATAATTCTTGTGATTAAAGCCAGGAGAAAAGGGAGATGGTGATATTAATAAAAATACTTAATAAATTCGTATTCTAAATAGGTTTTCTTTTGTTATTTAAAATATATTTTATTGAAAAGCAAATAATATGTATCTAGAAGGAATAGTAGCAGTCTCTTGTTAAGGGAAAGAGTAATCTTTCTTTATACTTTTTATATTTTGAGAATTTCATTAAACACGGCATATTTTGATTAAATTCAATCTCACACTCTCTCCTACTACTACTTCCCTACCCTACACTACTTCTCCCTCCCAAATTTACATATGCTTTCTTTACCCCAGTCAATCAGTTTCTTTTTTTTTTCCTTTTTCTTTTTTTTATTGAGAATAAGAAAAAAAAGTTTCCGCCTCCTCCCAGCCTCCCATTTCCCCCCCCCCCCTCTCCCCCCTCTCCCCCCCCCC
>NW_026067914.1:9290982-9435195 GCF_014885135.2 Alexandromys fortis | reverse complement strand
CCAATTATGAGTGAATACATCCCATGTTCATCTTTTTGGGTCTGGGTTACCTCGCTCAGGATAGTGTTTTCTATTTCCATCCATTTGCATGCAAAATTCGAGAAGTCATTGTTTTTTACCGCAGCATAATACTCTAATGTTTATATATTCCACACTTTCTTCATCCATTCATAAAAGTTTAATGTTTGATTTTAAATACCTTAATCATAATTGTAAGTTATATTATGAAACTATGATTGAATGTGATCTGATTTTTTAGTTATATTTTATTTGATATATAGGAAAAGTTTTATGTGGAAGAATTTAGAAAAATTCTAATGTCATAGAATTTCTGGCAGATATTACATTTTAATGTACACATTGAAGAAATTTTTAATTACTATTTTTTATGAAATACTTGATAATGTAGCAATTTATGTTCCCAATGATTTTGTGCATATCTTAGGCATGTCACCATAAAGAAAAAAATCAGAAATATACCAAAACTCAAATTAACTATTTCTGTTCTAATAGTTTTCGCATAAACATTCAATTTTTAAAAATAAATATTTATTATTATTACATATTTCTTTTGTTTTCTTTTTTAAGTTTCTCATGATGGGGTTTCTCTGAGTCACTGCCCTGGTGGTGCTGGAACTCTCTGTGTAGATCAGACTGGCCTTGAACTCATGGATATCCACCTGCTGACTCCTTAGAGCTTTGATGAAAAGTATGTGCTACCACCAGCCAGTTCAGTTTTCAAATTGCAACATGCTAATTACATATATTATATTCAATGTATAATAACATCATGGTGACTTGGCTATGAATTTTAAAATTTTATAATTACTCATTATTTTTATGTGAGTTTCTGTATAGGAATAGAGAAGCTACATATTGTTCTTTACTCTCCTTTAAGGTGTTTGACACAGGGCTATTCTTAAGCCTTTGGGCTGACAAACTCATTTAAGGAGGAGAGTTCCCATCGCTTTACTAAACACTTTTCCTCTATTGCTAATTGCTTTTATTTTCTCACACTCCCTGTTCCTTTTAGTCTGATCGGTCTCTTTATCTCTTTGTCTCTGTCTCTGTGCATATATTTATAGAAATCTCAATTCGTAGATGCATTCAAGGGAATATACAGGGATATATTAGCAAGTCTATTGAAATTTAGAGTACGTAATTTTTCTCATATTCACCTTCATAGTCATATGTAGAAAATGTGTTTGTAAATGTATACTTATGTGTGTGCTAATTAATACCCTAAACTACTTTTCATAGTGTGTCATCCTTACTATTTTGAAGGTAATCAAAAGTGAAATGGATTATTTCACTATGTACCTTAGGAATATGTATAAATATAAAATCACACTCATTTAAAATGAGAGTTGTTTTAAACAGAAATTTGTCATTTTATATTTTCTTTTACTTTATAATATAGGACTCAGATCAGTTCTGTATAGGCTAATAAAATGATGTAAACAAAGATCCATCAATAATTATTTAAAATTTGCATTTTCTTGTCAATTCATAAAATATTTTTGCTGAGATGAATTTTGGTGTACATGTGTATCATATATTTATGTATATATTTGGGTAGATATTGCTATTTTTGTGTATGTACATACACATGTGTAGAGAATCTTGATGTCAACCATTCAATTCCACAAAGTTGTCTTTTCTGAGTATAAGGTAGAATCACATGTGCATCAATATGAATATCTTCAAACTGAAATTAAAATTGGAAAGAATACATTTAAATGTCCATTGCATTTTTTTGTGTCAATTTAATTTTGAGAAGGCAGTGAAGAGTACCCCATGGTAAACACTAGAATTATAAATGTGTTATACAGAAAGTAACTTGTAAAAAATTTCCATTAATATTTGGGCATGTTGATCAGCTGGTAACATTGTTCCTTAGCATGCAAGCAGCAGTGAGTAAAATTACCAGTGCAGCTTAGCATAAGTACATTGCTTTCGACTAATCTTTCAGCACATGGAAGGTAACAGTACAAGGATCAACACGTCACTGTCGGATGTTGCTATATAGCATGTTAGCAGCCAACCTAGAACACATAGTACCCCTACGAAGACAACAAATAGCCGCATTGACTGAAGTCAGGGATGAACATTTAGAAATTTGTGTGTGGGGGGGAGGGACTAGTACTTTTAGAATTACCAGTAAAACTCTACATCAGAAATATTTAATAATTATTTTGAGAATAATGAGAAAATAAAAACAATTGTTTATTAATTTTTCACTCCCAAATTTTAGAAAATAGATTCTGTTTTGTGTGTGTGTGTTTGTATGTGTGTATGTACTTAAAGTTTCTCAGAATGACAGACAATTGTAAGATGTTATTTAGCAGACAGAGTAGTTAAATTCAATTGCATTTGGTTTTCTCTGTCATGTACCAAGGGTTGTTGTGTTTGACCCATGCATACAGAGAGCAAAGCCATATACACTGCACATCATTTATGGTACATTGTATTCATGAAGATCATACTGAACTTCTGAATAGAATTACAGAGTAGACTGCTAGAGTCAGTACATTTCCTTTTAACTGGCTAGAAAAAAAAAACATATAGTGTGATATTAATTAAAATCTGCCCTCATGACCTTAAAATGAAAAGCACCATGATATATTTTCGTCAGTTCTGCAAAAACATACAGAGTAAGTCTGTTACTATTGTGGCTGACAAATAGTAAGACTAGTGGGAATAAATATGGGCTAACATCAGGATTGTGTATTTATGCTAACATATGTCAATACTAATGTCTACTTCTTTAAAATAAGAATGAGATAGAGTATATTCTGACAAATACATCTGAAAGCACAAAAGCCTACCTTTTTAAAAATAATTTTATCCAAAACCTGTTGTAAGTTTAATGGCACTGAAAAAACAATTTTGGAAGAAATTGAAAATAATGTAATCTTTGAATGCTACATTGAATTTTCAGTCAGAATGAATTATTGGACAGTAAAACTTCAATAATAAAAAGTACATTTTACAATATATGTGTACCAGTTACTTATGTATAATAAATTCATTGATAAAATAATAATTATTTTAAATACACTACTGTGGCTTGGTGATTTAAATTATGCTAATCTAAATTCATTGTATGTACTGAATGACTTTAGGTTAGCATCTCATGCATCTATAGTGTACCAGTTGGATGTTTTAAGGGCTAGTTGGTTTACACTGACATATGCTGATCTGTCATCTGTGTTCTGTGCCTCTATCAAAGTGTTCTGAGAATTTACCAGGACAAAATTAGGGTTCTATTGATTTTCTATAATCAAAAACAACATTTTTATAGTAGGAAAGGAAAGTGGATATTACTTTTGATGGGGAAAGCCTAGAAAGTCAGCTCTCAAAAATTTACAAAGATAAGAAACATACATTGGTTAAAAAGGAAAGATCAGTGTACAAGGGCATGGATTCAGAATTTTGACTACTGAAACAATTTAGAATAATGCTTATTTCAAATTCTCTCTCATACACATGTATCTGCAATGTTTTTTTTACTTTTATTATTTACTTTTTGAGCAGTGTGATATTTTTGAAATATTTATTCAATAAGGTAACATAAAATTTATGGAAACTACACTCAGTATTTATTATATGTGTATGTAGGTTGAATTTCTGATGTTTGAATCTAGATAAAGTTTTATCTTTTTGATGCTCTACAGAAGAATTCATTTCCAGAGCGCCAGTGATGCTCTTGTGCTCTAGAATTGATGAAATTAATGTCTTACCTCCATGTCAGTCCTCAGTGTTTACCTGAGTGCTAAACCTCTTCACATAACTCCTGTTGTGGATGTATAAACTGGGACTGGTTACCTACGGTCACTAGTTTTCTACATTAAGATTAGTTGTTGATCTCTGTAATGACTTTAACTGCTGAAAACAATAAAACTTATAAAATATCAGTTGAGAACTCTATGTCTCTATGAGTATGATCATAAATATTTAGAATACATTCATAAGATATAATGATTTTAGGAAATGACAGCAGTAGGTACTTACAAGTTTGTGAGATCTCTCTAGCCTTTAACAGTCTGCTAACTTTACATTGCTAGTTATAGATTTCCTCCTATAGTGCTGGCCTTAACATCAAGATAAATATTCTAGTATTGGACCAGTGAGGATAGATTGCCAAGCTACCAATTATTGTGGTTCATAAGTTTTACAGCTTGGTTACTCTACTGATTATTTCCTTCCTTGGCACCTGTCAAACAGACTTCATATACATTGAGGGCTATATCTCAGAGAGGAAGCTTTGAGTCAGTTACACCTTGGTTCAAACGTTACTCTGTTAAAAAATGTATATTGTATTTGGAAATAAAGTCCTATTCTCAAGCTTGGAGAAGCAATCGAGGACAATGAAATTATTGTATTGGGAGTCTTTTGGGTCTATCTAATCAACATTTCTCTTGGACCTGTGATTATGGATGGTTGTGAGCCATCATGTGTATGCTGAGAATTGCAACCAGATCCTCTGGAAGAGGAACCAGTTTTCTGAACTATTGAGTCATTTATCTAGTCCCTTTCTATGGCTCTTCAAATATCCTCAATATTATTTATCTTTTCTGCACCTATAAATCTTGTTATTGATCTCCCCAGTTAAAGTCATTCCCTAGTTCACTTCCCCTTTGATAGCTCATATGTCTTCCCACCCTGTTATCTAGACCTTTAGATGTTAACTATGTTTAAATGAAATCTCCCATAAGCAAAGAAAACCAGCCTAAAATTCACAATTCCAGAGAACTTGGACAACAATGAGAATGCTAAGAAAGACATACATGGAACTAATCTACATGGGAAGTAGAAAAAGACAAGATCTCCTGAGCAAATTGGGAGCACGGGGACCATGGGAGAGGGTAGAAGAGGAGGGGAGAGGAAGGGAAGGGAGCAGAGAAAAAACTTATAGCTCAAAAAAAAATCAATAAAAACCTCAACACTAAAAATAAATCAAGTCACTTAACATTTTTTGCATTTTATAAGTGTCATTTTTCTTATGATATAACTACTAGAAACATAATTTAAACTTGTCATTATTCAAATCTTAGTTAAGCAAAAAGGAATTTGATTTAATCAATAACTTCAGAAGGAAGAAATCACATTCTCAATAATTTTAATAAAGTTCTTTTTCAAGTAAGCCTTCAGAAGCAATAAGCAATAAAATAATTTCAGTATGTAGGCATAAGCATGAAACATTTCCTATCACTTGATTAGAGGATATTGTTTGATTTGGTTGCCTGTGTTTTTCTAGTCCTCAGAATAAGTGTTAGCAGCACTACAATTTAATAATACAATAATACAGCACAATTCAAATTAAATTGTCTGTGATATACTAATAAATGTAGTGTCAAAATACAAATAGAGCAAGATTCTGTTTAAACAACTATAGCTAAGAAGATAAAAGTTTCTTACTCCCTATTCAAATTTAAAGCAATGTTTTCCAAAAATTAATATGTGAATTTACAAAATAAACACTTAAAGTTTTATATATTTTATGGTCATATGGCTAAGATGTTTATATACATTTTATTTATTAGTTCACATTTATTTACATGCATAATACAAAGAAAATATTTCTCATTTTGAGATATATTCTCATTTTTTCATATTCATATTTAAATTTATTATGAGAGTTTTATATAGAGTTACTGTAATTAAATTTTCCATCTCACCCTTGTTCTTTCCTACAAATGCTCCAGTAAGCCTCCCACCTTTCTAAATGTGTAAATTCTTTTTAATAAAAATAATATATTTATATATTATAAACACATATATTATAATATATCCATAAATATATTAATTAATATATTATCATATATTACCTCTCTCTCTCTCTTTCTCTCTCTCTCTCTCTCTCTCTCTCTCTCTCTGTCCCCTACATATATGTGACTTCTGCAACCAGTTGTTGTTTATACATACATGTATTTTGGGAACTGTCCTGGATTACCTTTTGTGGGCTCATCCTTATTAAAGACTAATTCTACCTCTCTTACATGCATGAAAAAAATATGAAAGTACAAATTTCCAGAAAATGAATGGAACTGGAAAATATTATATTGATTTATATAAACCACTCAGAGTAAAACATATGCACCATTGTCTCTTTCATATTTAAATGTCAGCTCTAAATAATTAATTAACATGACATCACATAGAGTGACAGCATATTAAAAGAAAGTCAGAGTAACCACATATGAGTTAAAGAAATTGAAAGAAAGGTGGTTGTAGGGATAGGTTCTCTGAAGGAGGAAATGAAGAAATGAGTTTGGGACTTTTCTGAAAAAAAAAAAAAAACAATCAGTGTTCCCTGTCCTGTGGGAAGTTCAAGGACCACCCACCTCCATCCAGGTCTAGTAAGGTGAGCATCCAAACTGCCTAGGCTCCCACAAGGGGGACTTGATTGGGGGAGGGGGAGGGAAAGGGGAGGCGGCTGGTGGGAAGAGACAGAAATCTGAAAGAAAGAAAGAAAGAAAGAAAGAAAGAAAGAAAGAAAGAAAGAAAGGAAGGAAGGAAGGAAGGAAGGAAGGAAGGAAGGAAGGAAGGAAGGAAGGAAGGAAGGAAGGAAGGAAGGAAGGAAGGAAGGAAAGAGGGAGGGAGAGACGGAGGGAGGGAGGGAGGGAGGGAGGGAGGGAGGGAGGGAGGGAGGGAGGAAGGAAGGAAAAAGAAAGAAAGGAAGGAAGAAAAACAAACAAACAAAAAAAGAAGGAGGGTAGGAGGGTTGTTAACACAGAAGGAGAGATTTTATATGATGATACATCACTTCTGTCACAATGTGCCCTTAAGATCCATTAACTAACAACATCATAAAACAAAACAAACATCAGGCCGATTCATGTGGAGCTTGCTTAAGAGATGTTGGTCAAGGGAGGCCAAAGGATGCAAAACAATGTAGCCTGTAGCTGGGTACTAATTACTTTCTCAGAGGAGAGGATATGAATGCAGGACATAAACGATATAGAAATCAGGAGTCCAACGAATGGGAAACAGCAGACTCGTTTAGTTAGCAATAGGCAAGAACATATACACCCTTCTAGCACCCAGGTTCTTCCAACCATTGACTTTTCACGGTCACCCCTCATGTGTTAGGCACAATCAGAACCTCTGACAGCAATTGTTGCCAAGTCCCCTGGCAGCATGGCATGGTCATTCCTCATTGGCTAGACATGATCACTACTTCTGACAGCGCAAGGCAGACTTCTGGTTGAGTCCTCTTTGGATGGTAGACCTTATCTTCCTTCAATAGCCTATTTTAACCCCTTTGGTTAAATAGAATATAAGACTTTATTGTTGAAGCAACATATGTTAAGGACAAAGGACTTGGAAACGTCAACCTAAAACTGAGCTGAAACCCTCTTCTGTAAGAATTAGCTTTAATATCACATTAAGTTTCTCTGTAAGCAGCCAAAGGCAAAACAATTAAAAGTTTCATTCATTTCTAATGTTTCTGAAAAACTATATGGATCTGAATGACAAGATACCCATGAGGTACGATAGCTGCACTTACATACTGGCTGTAACTAAAAGTCATCTCATTGATTCAGTTACAAGGAGGAAATTCATGTTTGCTTCTGTACACTTAGTCAAGTATAGATGCTTGGTGAAGTCATGGATGTTATAAAATAACATAATGCTGACACTTCATTGAACCAGTGTAATTTCTAACTGTGTTCTCAATACTTATTTTCACATCAACACATTTGTGTAGCTATCACCCCTTATATTTTTGTAAAATACAAGAGACAGATAAATCAAAAGATAGAGAACAATGGATTTTGATATGTTCATCAGCAGCAACACCACCAATACAACCCCCAAACCTAAGATTTCAGGACATTGTACAGGAAGGGGGCAGAACATAATTGTAAGTTACAGAAGACCAGAGTTGAACATCTGCTGGGAGAACATGTCGTCTATATATGATTAAAAAAAAAAAAGCTGCACCCAGGAAATCTCAACAGTATGGTTGCTTACTAGGACTTCAGTTAACAGTAAAAACTCAATCCCTAATATGCATGGAAAAATTCTCACTGGACTTTGCCTAGAAGACTTACAAATAAATGGTTGTCAAGAGGAGAAAAAGTTTTTTGCAGCAAAGCCACTAGAAGATGAATATTTTTGAAGAGGTCAGCTTAAAACACATATGAACAACAGTAAATTATCTCATGAGACTATTTCTAAAACATGCAAACACACACACACACACACACACACACACACACACATACACACACACCAGATATAATGGAAGAAAAAGAGGCCATGATTTTTGAGAAGGATCAGAAAAGGCACACAATGAATAGGAGGCATTAGAAGGAATGAAATATTTATATAAGTATATATGCATGCTTGAAATTCTCACAGATAAATAAGACTAATACTGTTTTTTAAAATAATATTTCTAAATTCTTTGCAATATTTCTAGTGAAGCACATGACTACCTCGATACATATGAAAACACCAACATACATAGAAATACCCAAGACTAGACAAAAGGAAGAAAGAAAAAAGCCACAAGAAAGATACTAACTACCTTGTCGAGACAAAATTACATCAAAATAATATGTCTGCATAAATAAGTATATAATTTATTCTTTAGAGTATTGGTGTTTTTTTGATTGAGTTCAGTTTTCTAATGAGCAAAGCTAAGGCTCCTTCTATCTCTGCTTTCCGAACTCCTCAACTTTCAACTTAAATTTTTATTGCATGTAAGAGGCATAAATTACTTAGTAATTAAGAAAGAGACCAATGTTGATATTAAAGGAACTTTGTAAATTCCCTTAAAAATACATTACTAAGCAAGTACATCTTAAATGGAATTGTTCAAATGTTGTAGCATTGTAGGTTTTTCTTTTGATTTCTTTGCTGAGACACATTATATTAAGCTGTCTCTATGACATCAATAAAGAGACCCATGAAAGATCTGTTTGCAAAGTAGCATCCTCTGCCTCAGCTGGGTGCTTTCACTATTTTATGCATCCAAGCTGAGTTTTCTATTCCGGAGGTGTCCGGAATGTGTATCACTTTCATCAGAAACAGCTCAAATCCAAGGGATGTCACTTTAAAAATCACACTGACTATAAGTCATCTGCATTTAAGTGCTTGACATTTTGGTAAAATACAACAGCTCTATAAGAAAAAAAAAAGTCTTCAAATATTTGACTTGAATCCATTTGATCTTTTTTTTATCTTGTCTGTTTTTATGGGGCAAAGGTTCAAAAAAAGCACAGTTACTGTTTAATGAAAACAGCAGGCAATGCTTTGCACAAACAGAGAACAGCTCTCCAATTCCCATTTGAAAGACCTGAATTTTAAAAACACAATCTCTCCTTGGAAGTCATTCTACTTTTTATTCAAATTGCAAGCATTCAGGTTACCAACTGTTTGAAGAATTAAAACAGAATTTCAATTTGAAATTGACATAAGAATTCTTTTGTCTTCCAACTGGGAAAATAAATTCAGGTTGAACAATTTCTATTCATAACACATAATTTCTTAACAACAAAATGTATTCTGTAAACCTTCATTTCTTTTCTTTCTTTTCAACTTTTCGCCCTTTTTTTACTTCTTCATACCCTCTGCCCTGATTTCCTCAGTTTTCCATTGCTTTCTTTTATCTATTTTTTAAGATAATATTATCAATTTCCCTGAATCATAAGCATTGGAAGGTATCAACTTCACAATCATCTGCTGCATAATTGTGTGTGACTGTCATGATATGCACCATACACCATTCAATATACTACATATTAGTTTAAAAGAATTAAGATAAAATTAATTTTTTTATTTTCATTTTATTTATTTATTTTAAAGATTTATTTATTACATGTACAATGTGCCTCCTGCATGTACACCTCCATGCCAGAAGAGGGCACCAGATCTCATTACAGATGGTTGTCAGCCACCACGTGGTTGCTGGGAATTGAACTCAGGACCTCTGGAAGAGCAACCAGTGCTCTTAAACTTTGAGCCATCTCTCCAGCCCTTCATTTTATTTTTTATACTTTTTATTTATTCTTTGTGTCTTTCACTTTAATCATCACGATCTCGTTCATTTTCCTATCCCTTCATATCTGCCTTGCAACTTTCCACACCAAATAAATTTTATGAGAAAAAAGAAAAGAAAAAGGTAGAAATAAAAAAGAAAAAAAAAACTCTTCATAGAAGCTGTAGTGTAACATGGTGAAGTCACAGAGTAAACACTTTGTCCATATTTCTTTACTTTCAAGTGTTCATTGCAAAGAGTCATTGGTCTGGTTTAAGGCCTCTATTTTCTGCTACTCTATCCATGTTGGACTCTCACTGAGACTCCTTTTAGACAGCCTATTGTTGCCCTGTGTTGTGAAGATCCTGTACCTTAGGGTATTCAGGAACAGTTCCTTTACAGGCTCTAGCAGAATATAGATAAGTGGATTTTGTGATTGGTCAACTCATAACACTGGTTCTGGGCCTCTGTAGTCACAAAGTTGATCAGTCTGCCAGATCTCCCCTGTCATCACCATGAGGGTGGGCTCCAAAGAATTTCCCAACCTTGTTCATCTCTTGCAATAATAAACAATGGTTTATGCCCATTCACCGGCTCTCATGCCCTCATGTTAAGTTTTTCCACACCTCTACCATCAGGACCAGATCATATCTTTTTCTGTATGCTGCCCTTTCCTCCCCCTTTCTAGTATTACTCCATCATGCCCCATTTTCCCCTTTAAACATTTATACCCCTTTTAAAGAGCATCCCTATCTAAGGTCCTTCAATAATTCACTAACTTCTGATAGTCTACAAAAAGCCATTTGAATCAATACCTTTACTAGACACAATGACTAACAAATAATGTGTGTGGTACCAGGAACAGTTATGTCTTTTTGAGTAGCTGGCCAGTGAGTTCCCATAGATACCTAAATATTATGGGCTATTGTCATTGCTCTTGGTCTCCCTCCCACCGTGCCAGTCCTAGAGATTGAGTGCAAGACCTTAATGCTGAAGGGAACACATAATTGAATCATAATAAATAGAAAAATCAAGCTGAAAGATTCATACTACAGGCTATTTTTCATAGGGTGGGAAGATGTTATGTACACTATATGAGTGAAATAAGTAAGTACTGATTTACTTAATTATAAACCCTATGAATTATAATTACCACCAAGATACCTGCTGATGAAATACTAAAAGAAACTTCATGGGAATAAACAACAAATCTTTTTCTTTCTTTCTTTTTTTTAATTGAAAGAAAAAAAAGAAATTCCCGCCTCCTCCCAGCCTCCCATTTCCCTCCCCCTCCCCCCACTCCTCTCCCCCTCCCTCTCCAGTCCGAAGAGCAGTCAGGGATCCCTGCCCTGTGGAAAGTCCAAGGTCCTTCTCTCACATCCCTGAGAAGGGATCCCTATAAGCCGGACTTTTAGCTTCCCCATTACAACACATTCTGACTTAAGCTATCCTTCCTCCAACTTCTCCCATTCTCCCACCATCTCTCCTTTCCTCTTGTTCCACTGCCCACTGTCTCCCCACAGAAAAGAGTAAGCTGCCAGGAATATCAACTTAACACAGCCTAAACAAATGCAATAATAACAAGAAACAAACCCTCAAATAAAGGTTGGGGGAAGCAACCCAAAGGAAGACATTGATCAAAATTGAAAGGGAAACAATAGAAATTAAGTTCCACTCACCAAGATGACACTCCCCCAAATACAGCACAATTTTCAAGATAAGAGCCTATGGTGAGACAATCTCTAGGACCTAGGAGATACACAACTAGTATTTTATTGTTAAATAGGCATAGTATTAAATGGATCATAATAACTTATTATTGTTCCCATAGTTTCATGTATCCCTCAAGTGTCTTTAGAGTGTTTGCTAATTGTAGTAGATAATATATAACACAGAAACCCATGACTAAACAAAGAACACAAAATAAGAAACTATAAGATTCTTAGCTCTAAATGGACCATGTATATACCAAATATTTCTTCCTATGATTTATGGAAGATTTGGAAGAGGAAGTGAAAAGAGTATAAGAACCACACTTGTAAGATATTCCAAAAAAACAGTGCTTTCTGGACATATTAGGGAAGCTTCACTTATGAATTCACAGTGGTTGCAACAACATGTGTAACCTGTACAAACAAAAGAAAACCAAATCCCTGCATAAAGAAAGGAAATTAGATATGAACTTCTGCTGCTAACCTAGGAGCTATTGGCAATTTTTAGCTGCTAGGAAAGAGAGAGAGACAGAGACAGAATTAGAATGTCAGTTTTTCTTAGTGCACCCAATGTTAAGTCAACCAAGTTTCAGTTGAAATTCACTCATCCATGAATATTTGGGCATATGAAGTCTCGAAGGTTTCAACTTCTAAAAGAGACACAAAGATGGGGGGTTATAAAAGTGTATTTATCTGGAAAGAGTTGAAAGCGTGGCTATAAACATGGTCAAAATGAATTCTATAACATTAAGGGGAATAAAACTTCTGAATAATCACTTTATTGAGTGATTAAATTTTAATTCTTATTTTGGTAGACATTTTATATTGTATGAATGTATATATTTTTCATTCATTTTAAAATAGCATATTTATTAATGATAAACCATAGTATTATAATAAGTAAATAATCTATATTTAGTATTTAGATAAATATAAATTTTACAAATAAGTGTGTATCTAATTACATATTTAAAATATAAATGAATTCAGCTATGCATTAGTACATTTAAATTTTCATTTAAAAATTAGATCTTCATTGGAGACTAAGAGTTTAAAAAATTACATAAAAATTTTCACCAGAAATCAATTATAATTCATTTGAAGAAATGGATATATAAACTATTATGGCAAGGACCCTATTTTTCTACAACACAATGAAGATTCTCTTCTAAAATATTCAAGACACAACAAGAAATTCACCTTATATAAATCTAGTGCAGGACAAGTAAACAAAATATGGGGTATTAAATCCAGGAACAATGTATGTTGTGTTATTCACAAACAAAGGTTTGAGGGGCTGCTGAACAGCCCATGTTGTTTTAGCAGCATCCAAGGAAGCAGCTTACTATTAGGCAGTTGACCCTGCGCAGTCGTAGCTTAGACAAGAATATGCTTGAGACTATCATTCATTCAATTTCTAAATGAAAATGTAACATTGTTATTTTACATTAGTCAAAACATCGAGAAAAAGCATATATTTGCATAAATAAATCCATTATTAAACCATTTGACCTTCATACTGGGTTCTTAAAAACTAACCTGCCACTTGTTTAAAAAAATTCCAACACACCAAACATTATTGTGGTGCAATTCACAGCCTAGAAATGCCAAGGTACTCGAACTGATTCGAGTATGAGCCAAGTATACTTGAAAAAGTTGTTTGATTTACATGAAACTGATTTTCTCAACGGAAATCTTGGAGATGCGGATTTGAGTAAAGTAAATAAAATAATAATGTAATCCCCGCTTGAAGAATATGATGGTCAACTAGGGTGTCAATGCCAAGGTACAAATTCATATCTTTAAAATGAATGTGTTTATTATATGATGTTTGAATGAGAAATTGATTCCAGGTTAAATGAAAAAAATTCATGATATTAACTACCTAAAAAGAGTGGTGATGTTTTTAAAATTTAAAATTAATATATTTAATCTTCATTAGTTGAAAAAAGTAATAGAAACAAAATTAGATGAAGATCCATAAAACGTGTTCATTTTATTTTACCATTGTATTTTGTTTTCCATGTTTTAAAGTATTTGCATTATCTATTGGCTAGGGAATACTTAAACTATTCTAACTTTACATAGTGTGTGCTCTAAATATTTTCTTGTGCCATTACTTTATTCTTTTCCTCTTTTTGCAAACTTCAATATCTTTATATATATGGATAAACAACACAAATGCAGTTTCTTATTAAAATATAGTAAATTATGCTGATTTTCAGGTAGCGACAGAGATTCACATATCTCATTATTGCCAGATTCCCATATCCTAAATGATTCACTGGACCAAATCTTTTACTTGTTGCAACTATTATTGTCACACAGCCTGGAACTTCTTGCTTGCCGCACCCTGCGCCCTCATGTCTGCGCTCTGTGAACTAGAACCCAGTTCGCAAGCTTCGGGCAAGCTTCTGTGTGAGAATAAACACACGCAGAGACAGACTGACAGGCAGACCTTTTAACACTGATACAAAAGCACCCAGAATCTCCCTTTATTGTGTTCAGGGGCAGATTATATAGAGATAGCCATGCCCAAGCCAAACCCACCAGAAACCACTCTCCTGCCATCAGGAACTCCTAAAGGTCTCCTGCTCAGAGCAGCTGTAGGCACTCAGATCAGGGGAAAACATGTTGTTTACAAGAAATTCAGGGCCTGGGGTCTCACTGCTCCCAACACTTGCTCACATAGCATTTGTTGTGGAAAAATACTGAGGTCAATTTCAACTTTTCAACTGATGAAAAACACTTAAGGCACCCATTTATTTCTTATTTAGTCCCTAAAGTATTCTATGTGAAGGTATTTACATAGTTGGTAAAATGATGGGTATTCTAGACCAAAGACTAGGTTAAGGAGCACTCTACCGCTTTCAGAAATAAATTACATTTTTGTAGAAATGATGTTAATTTGTATATCTTTGCATAGATGTACATCTGTATGTGTTTATTAGCATATTTTCACATGGATTTTTCATTAGGTTGCATCTATTGTTTATTTATATAACAATTTCTGTAGTGAAACACCTAAATTTCCAATTTTATGACTTATATGCACATTTAATGTATTTATTCATTTTTTATGAAATATGTTTTTCTTTTTTTCAGAACTTTTGAATAATGGCATAACATTGTTTTCATTTACCACAGTAAAAGTAGATGATTCAGAAAACTTCTTTTTTCATTGATTTTTATTGAGCTCAACATTTTTCTCTAATCCCCTCCCTGCCTCTCCCCTCTCCTTCAACTTTCTCCCAAGGAAACTTCTATACATAGCCTCTCCCTTGATGCTTATAGCTGCTGTGAGTCATGACAAAAACTCGGAATAGAAATCACAGTAAGCAAAAGTGAATTATGTGGTCCTGCTTTAGCAAGGTTTGATGTTCTTTTATGTTTACCTTGATTCTTGGGTTCTTTACAAATTTATGACTTGATTTATAATAATTTAGAAATATTTCCTCTAAATCTTCTATTTTTCATGGTTTGGTAGAACCCTTCTTCATATAGCCCATACTATTGTTTACCTAATATTATTTAGAAATAATATAACGTAATAACCTTTTCTACTGTAACAGGTATGATTCCTAGTTGATATAGAATAACCTAGATTCACACTGTGTGTTAAAATCAGTTGACAGCTCTAAGGAAACCCAATCATACCATTGCAGAGTTTGTGAACAGAATTTAAACAATACTGATCAAAAGTAAGGTATTTAAATTTTGCAACACTAATAAGGCAAAATGATAAAAGTTAAATTAAAATATAACAAATAACACTAGCAGAATAAAGTTTTAGAACTGATTTATGCAATTGTGCTATATGAAAAGCTTATTTTGCTAAAATTTTCTAAGATATTATACTAAAATGTAATCATTAAGTTTCAATGTATTTACATAATACAGTTGCCTTCCCTCACTTCTTCCAAGAATTCTACTACTATCTTTGCTACTACTCACACCTTCGAAAAGAGTACAAACCCACAATGTGCAAATGAGTATACAATGAAGTTTGAATGTACAAGATTCAATTAGTAGGCCAGTCAAGTAGATGTTCTCAGTCAATAGGGAAAGAAACATGACAGATAGTCATCAAACACTAATCATTTACTGAAGACTGATTTTATCCATTATGTAAAATTTATTTGCATTTAATATGGAATTCAAAAAATTTTATATACATAATAGCAAATTTTGTAAATTTATGTAAAACTATAACACCATGTTTGAAAATAATCATAATATACAAGTCTTCAAAAAATAAATGTACAGTTTTCCCAGCCTAGTTCTACTCTTAACTATGAATTCTAAAGGAGTCATAGCGCCCTACACCACTTGTCCTTATTAGAGAATAAAAATTACTCTTTTGTGCAGAAGACACAGATAAAATACAGAATACCTTAACTTTTATCTTGTAAACAATAAAAAGTCAAAACATTTAATAAAAACCTTCACTCAAAACTCCATTTAGTAAATAGACATTTCCTTGGTTCCAGAAAAAACAGATTTGTGTTGAGTCAAATTGTAGCCAATTAACCAAAATTTAATAGCCTTCTTTAGTAACTTGAGTCCACTTTAAATGCCATAAAGTGATGTTTGATCCTTCCTAAGTGCTTCATACTTGAATGATCTTTCTTTACCACTAGTTAGTGCAATTGTTACCAGTCAGCATGCAGGCATACAACCCTACTCTACTGCATAAATGTGCACCTCATTCTCTCACAGCAGATTTATATTCTTCAATTTATTAACAAAAAAGTCTAAAGCAAGTTGTTTTTTCTCTTTTGAAATATTTTAAGGCAGTAAACAAACAGTGCTGTATTGGAAATTCAACAAGAATTGTTTATGATGTGATACCATCCTCTTTCTCTTCTATAGTGAGTTAGAGGTTGCTCTGCCACAGTCTTACTATTTGCTTTCTCCTATTCTGCAAAATTCATAACAGTAATATGCCATGTCATGCATTTCTTTAGGGAAACTTTCCCTGAACTTCTACTCATTCTTCTTTAAATAGAATAAAATTGACCTGTTGTCATATGGTTTTATGGTATCGAATAATAACCATAATCTAATATTATAGGAAGTGTATTATACAAGTTGATTACTATGTCTCATCTACTATTTACCTTGTTACATTGGGGAGTGTTCCTCAAATCCATAATGTTTTTCAAATTCTTTTTTATTTCTAATACTCCATTATGTGAATAAAAAGTTTTTTTTCTATTGTTTATTGATGATGTCCTAGCAATAATAGTAGTGTGTTTTCACTAGCATCAGGGGATATGTGGCTATCTTTTGCATACCACTGCTCTGTAGGAATCTATCTATCTGTCTGTCTATCTATCTATCTATCTATCTATCTATCTATCTATCTAACTATCTATCTATTTCTCTGTATGCATGTACATATGTTCTTTCTACAGATGCTTCAAACAGATGAGGGTAGTGTCTTTAACTTAAATATATTTTTATGTATTATGAGATAAATTGAAATCCATCTTTTTTTAGTATTTAACAGAAATTCCAATTTATAAGATATCTTTGTTTTCTTGAATTCTTTTGATATTAATGAAATAATATAAATTGTAGTTGTATCATAAACAAAAATTATACTCACATATCAAGTCAGTCATTCCATAAATGGTAACTGCAATTAAAGGTTCATCACTAAAGACTTTACATTTTCTCTGTAATCAATGACAATCAATGAGATATTTTTTGATTTTTTTCCTAAACTCCAATCTCTGCACTTTGCCACAGCATAAAATATTATGAAAGTCATAAAACTATATACATAAAAGGTTTTATTCTAGGGAGGTGGATCCTGAAAAAAGAAAAAACAATGTTGTTCAATAAGAAAAAATTGAAATTTTAATTCCCACACCCTATATAAAAAGCAGGGCATGGCCATATGTTCCTGCCACTTCACCTTATTGATCTCCTGAGAAGACCTAACTAGAGCAGTAGGAACTGAGTTCAATGAGAGATCCTAACTCAAGTAAACAAACTGAAGAAAGATAAAGTAGAAGACATTTCCTTCTGGTGTCCACCATATGTACAGGAAGACAACTGTCTGTAAACTCATAACACTCTACACACATAAAAATGAGAATAAAAAATTAAAAAAAATGGCCCACCTTAAATAATATTTTAAAGAAAGTATATTATTTTCAAGATTTAATGACACTTAAAGATTATCTGAACAAAAGATTCTCAACTTTTCTTTCTATATTCTAAAATTCTAACAGTCATTCCTTTATAGTATAATAATATGAATACCACTCAATTCATTATTTGATAATATGTGATATTAGATGTTATATATTCCTATATATAACCTCAACTGAAATCAACAAGGTTAATTTTTCATTTTGTTTTGCAAAGAAGAAGGATGAAGTCCAGGACTTTTAATGTTCTTTCTCTGTTTCATGTGGAATTCATAGTAAATACAGTCTAGGAAGTTGGAATTTAAGAAATTAGCTCTTATACTGTATTAAAAAATTTCTATTATGTTTGTTTCTGCATCCTCGACTTAGCTTTGGGTAAAAAGGAAGATGGACTTAAAGTAATAGCAGTGTGCTTTCTTAAGCTTAATGAACTTGTGATTCTCTTTGCAACCTTGGGTTCCTTAATGGTGAAATCAATGCAACCAAGCCATTCTGTGCTCAGTGATTGAATTAATTAAACTTACTTTTATATTTCCAGGTTAAATAGACATACATAAGTAGTGTCCTTGGAAATAGAGCATCACTCCTATGACACAGAGGAAAGAGAATAATGTGTTTCCCATTGCCCAGATTTTAAATATATAATTACTTTATCAAAAGTCTCTCTTTGGGGAAAGTAAACTTTTCATGCATTTTAAATTTCAGCTACTTTTTATTAAAAGAAAAGCAAGTGTGTACTTGTTTATGTGTATCTGTGTTTCTGTTTTTTGTGTGTGAACATATGTATGTAAAACAGTAGATAAAAAGAATAATTATGAGAATAATATATGGGATCATATAAATGAATTATATCTATTTTAATTTTAATAATTTTAATTTGATAGTAGTTGATTAATAGGAGTAAGAATTTAAAATTTTAAATTATAATTACAAAGACAGTATTTAATATTATGATTTAAGGACTGTTTATAGGACTTATTTCTTAAAAGTGTTACTACTACATAGGACCAAGAACTAGGTGGATTCATTAATATATATATATATGTGTGTGTGTGTGCAAGTTTAAACCAAATATAGACAAACAAAGGCTAATAAAACACATAAAATGGTAAGAGGTTGAAGCTACAATAAAAATGTATTCTAACTAAACAATGTCCAGGCCCATATGCAATCAAAGCAGAATACAAGACTTTAAAAACGAGCAACCAATAATCAACTGATTCATACAACAGAAATAGAAGAATCAGTCTCCAACTCATTCTATGATGTTAGTATTACTTTTATGCCTGGCACAAGGTAAAAACACAACATTAAACAAAAGTATAGGCTAATTTTCCTTTCAACAATAGATGCAAAAATTATCAATAAAATACTGACAAATTTCATACAAGAATATTTCAATAAGAAATCCACCACAATCAAGTTGGATTTATCCTAGAAATGCAGGCAGGGTTTAATATAAACTAAAAATGTAAGAAATCATTCAAATTTATTTAAAGAAAGAAAAGTATCACATGATTGTATCAATAGATGTAAAATTTTTTTGACAAATCCAATATACTTCCATATTAAAGTTTTTCAAGACTGAAGGCACAGTGTGACTATTACTCAACATAATAAAATATACATATAAGAAACTAAGAGCCAGGGAGTGGTGGCACATGCCTTTATCCCAGCACTCAGAAGGCAGAGACAGGCAGATCTCTGTGAATTTGAGGACAGTGTGGTCTACAGAGCAAGATCTAACACACACTCCAAAATTACAGAGAAACCCTGTCTCAGAAAGAAAGAAAGAAAGAAAGGAAGAAAGAAAGAAAGAAAGAAAGAAAGAAAGAAAGAAAGAAAGAAAGAAAGAAAGAAACCAGCCAGGCATTGCTGGATTGGTGGCATATGCCTTTATTCCCTGCACTGGGGAAGTAGAGGAAGGCTGGTATCTCTTAGTCTGAGTGATGCCTAGTGTACAGAGAAAACTCTAGGACAGACTACAAAGCTTTAGAGAAACCCTGTCTCAAAAAACCAAAAAGAAAGAAAGAAAAAAGGAAAGAAACCCTCAGCTAATATTATTTGAAATGGAGAAAAGCTTGAAAAAGTACCACACTATCCCTATTCCTTTTCAATAATGTGCTCGAACAAGTAGCCACAGGTATAAGGCAAGTGAAAGAAAATAAACTTGTTTAAATTGATGGAATATTAAATTATTTCAATTTTTCAGGGTTTATACACAAAGAATTTCAAAATTTCAGTCAGAAAGTTTATATTAACAATAAAAATTATCATTGAAGTTTGAAGGTATTAATTTAACTGAAAAAAATAGAGTCTCTTTTTATACAATATCAAATACACTGAGAAAGAGATAATGGACCCATTTCCATTTATAAAAGCAGCAAAATTAGGGAATATATTGGAATAAACCTAACAAAGATAAAAATCTGTGTGATGAAAACTCAAGGACACTGGAAGACAGAAAGATGTCCTGTGTTCATGCACAGGTAGAATTAATATTGGAAATGACCATACTACCCAAAATAATTTATAAATCAAGTGCAATCCAAACCAAAATGCCTGTAGGATTCCTCATAGAAATAGAAAAGTAATCCAACATTCTATAAAAAAAACTAGAGAAAAAAAACTAGAAAATACTCTGGATACCTAAAGCAATCATGAGAAAAATCAATACTAAAGCAGGAATTGCCATCAGACTTCAAGATATATGGTAAAGCTATAGGAATGGAACGAAAAGAGCATAGGCACATACACAGGCATGTAGACGAATGAAACAAAAGAGAAGATAGATGGTGAGAACAGCTTACCTACAGCCGCTTGATATTTAACAAAGAGGACTAAAATATCATGGAAAGAAGCAGCATTTTCAATAAATTGTTCTAGTAAAAAAAAGATGTCTATATGCAAAGAATGGGAAAATTATCTACTATCTGCCCAAATTTGTATCTTCATTTTCTTAAATTCCTGGAGTCTATTTATTGCTTTCTGTATAATTTTAGGTGTGTGGCTATTCTCTGGAGCAGATCCAATATCCAGTGGCAAAACCCTTCAAAAAATGCAATTATACAACTCCCAGCTCTGTTGTAGGCAGAGCGCACTGCCTTATCAACCCGGCTAGCTTAACCCCTGAAATAAACACACGGAAATCTGTATTAATTAAATCACTGCCTGGCCCATTACCTCTAGCCTATTATTGGCTAACTCTCGCATCTTGATTCAACCCATTTCTAAGAAACTGTATATTACCACGAGGCCGTGGCTTACCTGGAAAGATTCAGCATGTCTGACCTGGCAGCTTCATGGAGGGCGGCTCTCTGCCTGCCTCCATCCAGAATTCTGTTCTGTCTATCCACCCATCTAAGGGCTGCCCTATCAAAAGGCTAAGGCAGCTTCTTTATTCAACCAATGAAATCAACACAAATGCAGAAGGACCTCCTACTCCACCCAGCAGCTATCAATTAGCAACAGACTCTCACCTAGTAGTTGGATTTCATAGCCAGTTCTTCCCATTCTTCTATGTTGGCGTTAAAATTTTACTAAAATGATCCTCAAGTGTTAGTGTGGACACTGATCTGGTAGCCTATTTTAAGATCAGCATTCTGAAGCCTCTTATTTCCTACACCTTGACAAACTCGGGGTTTCTGTGTAAATCGATGTCTTTTGTAAACAGAAACTCCTCTGATTAGGTTTGAGAGCTTTACTCTGGTTCTCCTTTCTCAGGGATCCTTGGCCACCAATCCACTATGGTGGGGCACAAACGCAAACAGGGGTTGGAAGGCTGTAAATACCATAAAATATCTTTCCGGTATATGACTTCAGTAAAGCAATTCAACTTTACTAAAGCCATAGCAGAAACTGGAAACAACCTAAATGCCCTTCGACTATAAAATGGATAAGGAAAATGTGGTCCATTTACACAGTGGAGTACTGTCTAGCAGGAAAAAAGAAAGCGACATCTTGTATTTTTCAGGCAAATGAATGGAGCTAGAAAACATCATTTTGAGTGGGGTAACCCAGACACAGAATGACAATTATCACATGTACTCACTAATAAGTGGTTTGAAAATATAAATCAAAGAAAACCAGCCCACAAATCACAATCCCAGAGAACCTAGACAACAATGAGGACCTTAGGAGAGACATACATAGGTCTAATCTACATAGGAAATAGAAAAAGACAAGATTTCCTGAGTAAATTGGGAGCATGGGGACCTTGGGAGAGGGTTGAAGAGGAGGGGAGAGTGAGGGAGGGGAGCAGAGAAAAATGCAGAGCTCAATAAAAAAAAAAAAGAGTATGTGGAATACATAGGCTTGGGGATAACCACCTGATTTGCATTAAATAGCATGCTCTTTTCTTTAATCTGGGTTAGGGACATCACAATCTTATGACAATAGCTGTAGCATGTTATTAATTACCATGTGGTGTGTATGGGAAGAGCATTTGCAGGGAACTATATCAAGGTTCATCCTTGGGTTAAGTCAAGGCATGTGGATCAGGAGATACCCTCCAAATAACGGCAAATTGAGAGCTAGAAGTCTTGCTGGGGAAGGAATCCTTCATGTTGCTGAGCTTGGGGATAGCTGGAAAGCCATGGTAGACTGCCACTTCTGACCAATAGGGCCTCTGAACACTCTACTAACTTAAAGGTATGCATCACAATGTTTTATGCCTTTGATTTCAACATTATTTTATATAGAGACCCTGACCCAAAATATCTCATTGTCTGATGGTGTATCCCCACTATGGTATATTTATGTATGGTTTCCTATGTCATAAATCCTGCTCCCAACAGTACCCACCCTTAGTAGTTTATAACCAGTACACTGTTGTCCCCCAAAATCTAAACAGATTATAGTGTATATTTAAGATGATGACAATTACCATTTAGACAAATCTTGTGCCTTTTCTACTAATTATGTAAGTTCTTTGTTCAACACCAATATCATATTCTGAATTTGATTACATACAGTTTTCCACTTAACAATTTATCCATCATTGCTTTCCAAATGTATAAAAGTAATAATTAAGAAAATTAATAATTTAGTGATATTTTTGTTCAAAGCTGTATTTTTGTCAAAGCACCAGTGTTTGGATAATTGCTATAAACAGGAGATGATAGTCAAGCAAATGTTTTTCTGAGTAAAGAATCATTTCATTTCCAGAATAATTGAGTCCTGGAAGAATCACAATAAGTTCAAGGCCAACCTAGACTACTTAATTACTTTGAAGTAATCTTAAGTTTCAAAGTGAGGTACTCTGTCAAAGAGAACAGAAACCACATGAAAATAAAATTTAAATAATTATGGAATTAAAACAAAAAGAAACTAAAACACCTTTAAAGATTATGAAATGGATATTTTCTTTTAAACAAAAAAATAATTCCAAACTAAGTCTAAGCATATCAAAGCAATTATTTTACTTTAAAAACTTATTATCCTGGGGGCTGGAGAGAAGGCTCTGTGGTTAAGAGCACTGCTTGTTTTTCCAAAGGTCCTGAGTTCAATTCCCAGCAACCACATGGTGGATCACAGCCACTTGTAGTGAGATCTGGTGCCCTCTTCTCATCTGCAGGCATACATGCAAACAGAATACTGAGAATACCACAAAATAAATAAATAATAAATAAATAAATAAAAATCTATTATCCTCTAATTTACAGATGTCAGAGGACTCAAGACAATGAAAATTGTAAATAAATCCTTCATATATTTTAGTAGACTTTGAAGTATATAATTTATATTAGTTTCATCAGAAATATATTCAAAACATTATTCTCATAATTAAAAGTAAAATATATCATAAAACTATAGACTCATATAGGCACAAATACTTTCTCACACATTATAAATGGACAGAAATAATGCAATTTGTAATAAATTTCTACTACAAAACTTTTACGATATAGAAAATTATATTATCCTCCTAAGTTATTAGTATCTATAGATATTTTACTCTATTTAAATTGTTAACCAGTCAAATTGGATAAAGTATTGTTTTCTTTGCAGTTTTTTAGGAAAGTTCCTAATAGTAATTATATATAAACAAAAATTAATCCTAATTGTTTCAAGATTAATCTGAAAGGAACAGACATTCTTTTCTGGTCTCTCTAGGGGCATACTATCTTCCTAGTCCACAATGAAACAGTACAAAATAAAAAAAAATATGCATGCCATTTCAAAGAAGAATGGAATAGCATATTGTTTCGTATTCATATAAAAGATTGACTTTCGTATTCACAGGTGTGAACTTTGAGAGTTAACTGCAAAGTCATGAAAATAATAAAAATATTTTTTTCCTGAAGTGACTACTTTAAAAATTAAATCTTATTAAACATATCATATTTAGTTGGACAATATGTGTAAGGATACATTTAATATTCTGTACAATTTTGTGCAGTTTAATGAATTTACCTACTTATCATAACTGATCTAAATTCAAAGGAATTTATGCTCATAGAAAAATTCAAAATGTGTGGAAACATCTTTTCTCCAAAAATGCACTGACTCCTTTGTCATTGACATGGCAATTTTGTACATGTCAGTTAGCGAGCCTATACATGGTATATTAAATCACCCAAAGACCATTTCATATATGATGCTTGGTATATTAGATAATTTCTCACTTTTATAAAATACTGACAATATTGAAGGCTACATCTCACTTTCTCTTCTATTATGTTCAGTGTGGTCAGGTTTATATTTAGGACTTTAATACATTTGAACTTGAATTTTAGCATTGGATAGATATGGTTGTATTTTCATTCTTCTACATGTTGACATCCAGTTATGGCAGCACCATTTGTGGAAGATGCTTTCTGTTTTTTTCATTGTACAGTTTTGCTTCTTTGTCAAAAATCAGGTGTTTGGGTTAATATTTGGGACTTCAATTCGATTCCATTGGACAACCTGTCTGTTTCTGTGCCAATACCCAACTGTTTTCCTTAGCTTTATAATAGAGCAAACACTCTCTCACCTTCCTGACTTCCTTCTTGCTATTGCATATTTTCTTAGTCTTTAATTTAATTATGTCATTTTATGATAATTACAATAAATTGTAAGTTTTATTATTAAACAATTACATTCTTAAAATATAAACAAATATTGCCTTCTTCATTACATACGTTATTGCCACTGTAGTAAGAGAAAAGTAATCAATATTGAAATTCATGAAATATAAATAAAAACACAATAAAATTTGAAATGATGAGATATTAAGATAAGGGAAAATTTAGTATTGATTAATTTTGCTTTTATTAGCACATGTTTTTTTTTTTAAAAAAAATGAAGGATCAAAAAAAAAAAGAACAAAAGCTGGGCGGTGGTGGTGCACGCCTTTAATACCAGCACTTGGGAGGCAGAGGCAGGCGGATCTGTGAGTTCGAGACCAGCCTGGTCTACAAGAGCTAGTTCCAGGACAGGCTCCAAAACCACAGAGAAACCCTGTCTCGAAAAACCAAAAAAAAAAAAAAAAAAAAAAAAAAGAACAATAAAAAAATGAAGCATGGTCTCTATTACTTGATATCTGCTCAGTACACAGGTAAGTTTGGAGTCACAGAATGTCTTGACATGTATAGGTCATATATGAAAAATAATTGTATTTAATAGAGTATTTAGTAATTTAATGAAGAAAATTGGAAAATAGCATTGAAATAATGTTTGTCATAGGTTGACTTCAATTAGTATTTTACATTCAAATTCTGACTAGCTTGTTGTAATTTTATTTTTTACAATTATAGAAATTATGCATCTATTGAGAAACGGAACCTTAAATTATCAGCAGATTTTGTTCAATGGCCCACACATGCCATCTTGTGGTGCAACAGCTTCAATTCACTTTTATGCACATTCATATATATATTTTGTACTTTTAAGTTTTCAAATTAAAATTTGAGGCATCAACTAAAACATCATTAGTTTAGATTCCTAATGTTTGCTATAGTGGTATTTGTAGGTGAATATTGGTTACTAGCATTTGAGAATTTGAATTTTAAATAATACAAATTAAATCATGTAGGAAGATAATATTTAAATTTCTGAGTAGTATAATTTATCTTATGTGTAGCTATTTATATATTATCTATTTTGTCTTCATTCTATCAATAAACATTTTGACCCCAAAATAGTTATAATATTTTTATTCTTGAGGCATATAATACTCATTCACATTTCAAAATTGAAAGGAATAATTTAGCTTTAAAAAATTGTTTAAAACTGAAATTAACAATCTTAACAAAGTCAATTTTTCACTATTATCAAGTTGAGTTTCCAAGTAATTATTTTCCATAAATTATTTTATTTGTGTCCAATAAAACCCATTACTACCAACATTATTTTAATAGTGAATATAGTATACAGCACTAAAGACTTTAGATTTTATTTGAAAAAGTAAGAAAGATATAACCATATGAGAATAGTAAAATAATATAGTAATTCTGAAGAAAATACGAAAATTATGATAGGAATTTTTATCACATGACACTATTATTAGAATTTATGCCCTGGCAATACTGAAGCATGCATGGACCACCTGCATATCGTGGTTCTGCAGAACCTGCCCATATTGGGTGTCATTGTCTAAGATTATGGGGACAAATGACTATGTCTCTTCCTCAGATAGTACCAGATCTCATTACAGATAGTTGTGACCTAACATGTGGTTCCTGGGAATTGAATTTAGGACCTTTGGAAAATCAGGCAATGTTCTTAACCACTGAGCCATCCCTTTTAAACTCAAGTCTTTCACCTGTGACATTGAATAAAAACATGAAAATGTATAAAAACAAATTCCTAAAATATGATAATAAAGGTTAAAATTTATATGAGTGATGTGAATATTGACAAAAGAAATCAACTAATGAAATGCTGTTGGAATAATAAAAAGAATATTATTTCAGTGAAAGCCAGCCCTATATTTCTTTTAGTTTTATGTTTATAAATAAACACAATAAGGAAAATACAGTTTTAAATGTTGCATTATTGTGCTCAAATTTCTAATTTAAAATCAAAATATGGAAATGATATAAAAACTCACAGATTACATCTAATTCAAGAGGAAAACATACAAGAAAAATTGTCTTCAAGAGGTCAGACATTGAACTAACTGTGTACTCTTTCTTATCTCCATCCATTGAACTAAAACTATTGAACTAAAATAGATTAGAATTATTCAAATCCAGAGCTCAGTGTGGCCACAAACAGCTGTTGCTCTCAGAATGCAGAGGGCTAAGATGAGTGTGCTTTGTTGATCTAAAGAACTGAGAGCACTTGAAAAAAAAAAAGTGAAAATGTGGGAGTCAGGGAGACTTAGGATCTTGAGATCCATCCAATGTCTGAATGTGCTCTGAAGCCTAGGAGAGTGCTGTGACTTAGGACACACTCTCTTGTTGGTCTCTTAGTTCAGATATTCCCCAGAGATCTACTACCCAATTGTCTCCAGTGCTGCAAACCCAGAGGGTTCCTGGACCTTGGTCCTCACTTTAGGCTCCTGATGAGGACATAGAGTTTTCCTTGAGCTTGCAGTCCTCAAACTTTCACTACTTCTCATCTCTTCTATCTACAGCTTTTCTTGCCTACATAATATCCAAGTATAGGACATAAGACTTCCAAGCTTCTAACTTTTCATGACTTTATTTTTAAGTGTACCCCACCCATCTGTTATCTTTTTCCTTTCTTTTATCTTTCCTAAAGAAAAGGAACTTCCCAGCTTACAGGATATCTTTGACTAATTCTTCTCAGAGTTGAGACTGTTTTACATTATTTGAGCATATATCTGTACTCCTTCTCATTAAGTTAACCTACAACAAAAAATCATTAGAAAAGAAATATTGCAGCTTTAAAAGACTATGGAGAATCTATGGTAATATATCTACCTGACAAAACTGTCTGTATTAATACATAAAAAAGAGAATACCACACATAATAAAAAACCCAAAGTAATTTATAAACATAAAACTAGAAGAAATACTTGGGATTAAACTGATATGAGAAATATTAGGATACTGCAGAAAGCTTCAGGAGAAAACCGAACCTAAGACAAGTGTTAACATAAAGAGGAGTATGCCGGGCAGTGGTGGTGCATGCCTTTAATTCCAGCACTCGGAGGCAGAGGCAGGCAGATATCTATGAGTTCGAGGCCAGCCTGGTGTACAAGAGCTAGTACCAGGACAGGCTTCAAAGCTACAGAGAAACCCTGTCTCAAAAGAGAGAGAGAGAGAGAGAGAGAGAGAGAGAGAGAGAGAGAGAGAGAGAGAGAGAGAGAGAGAGAGAGAGAGAAAAAACTAAGAAATATAAAATATCACAGAATTAAAAAAGACTGAATTCAAAATATTAATATTTACCTTAAAATAACACTGAAATGTAAATAGTTTCATTTCTTCTATCGAAAGTCAGACTAGCAGATGATCCTTTTCTTTGCTGCCTCTTAGAAATATACTGCATTATCAAAGACAGCCAGTAATTAACTTTGAGAAATAAATCCTAAACAAACGAACCCAGGAAACATGCAGTCCTTGCTGTTTTAATGTGTGACTAAGTAGTCTTCAAACAAAACCTAGTTATAAAATAAAGAGAGTCATGTTTTTTGTAATTTAGGGATCTTTCCATCAATAAGATATTTCAACTATAATCATATAAACTCTGGCTAAAAACAGACAGATCCAACTTCATACCATGAATATTATCAGGAATAAAGTTACAGATAAAACCCAAGGCAGTAATAGTGGATGACTTCACTATGCCCTTCTCACCAACAAGAAAACCATCCAGACAAGACAATAAAGAAATATTGAATGAAATGACATTATAAACAAAACACACATTTACAGAAAATATTACCGAAGCACAACAGAAATTTCATTCTTAACAGCAGCCATTGGACCTTGATAGATAACAAATCACATATGGAACATAAAGCAAGTTTCAGTAAATAGAGAAAAATTTAAAAAGAAATCTTGTATATTATTCCCTAATAGTTGAGTAAATCTGGACATCCACACAAATAAAATACCCAAACTCATAAATATTAAATTAATTAAATGAAGTGTGAACAGATTACTGCCAAATTAAAAGTAATAACTTTGGGAATTGAATAATTTAAAACAACACATGGTCTAAACCTAAGAGGTATTATGAAGTCAGTCTTCAGGGGAAATTAGATACCTGCAATTCCTATGATATAAATCAAGAAAGATCTCAAGTTAACAAGTTAAGAGTGCCCATTATTGTACTAGAAAGACAATACCAAACCAAACCCAAAGCAGTAGGCAGAAATAACTAAAATGAAATACACTGAAAGCTTCAAACACAATTGAGTCAATAAAATGAAGAGGAGCTTCTGAGAAACCAAATAACAAAAAACAAACAAACAAAATTGAGAACCCTATTTAACCGAATTAAAATAAAATGAATGCATATGGGCATGTGGGCAGATTCCACAAGGTCTATTAGCCATGGCTATCTAAGAAGCAGAACTGATAGAAGATTGTTTGTGATATTGGCCTATATGACTAGTCGTTAGTTTAGTAATTGACTTTTCACATTAGAAAAATGAGTTTGTCATTGCTTAGACTATGAAACTGAAAGTTTCATCATTCCAAATCTTGTTTAGAAGACATGAAAGATTCCTGGAGAACCGTGGTCTTCAGTCTTGGCTAGAAGCCTAAAGAAAGATATTTGATTATCACCAGAGAAATACTACTACATCCAGGTCTAGTAAGGTGAGCATCCAAACTGCCTAGGCTCCCACATAGCCAATACGTGCAGTAGGATCAAAAACCCATTGCCACTGTTCTTGAGTTCTCAGTATTCCTCATTGTCCGTTATGTTCAGCGAGTCCGGGTTTATCCCAGGCTTTTTCAGACCCAGGCCAGCTGGCCTTGGTGAGATCCCAATAGAACATCCCCATTGTCTCAGTGTGTGGGTGCACCCCTCGCGGTCCTGAGTTCCTTGCTCGTGCTCTCTCTCCTTCTGCAAAGACAGAGAGAGANTCCAGAGGGGGGGGGGGGGGGGGGGGGGGGGGGGAGGGGAGGGGTCGGAAAAGAAAAAAAGAGAGAGAGAGAGAGAGAGAGAGAGAGAGAGAGAGAGAGAGAGAGAGAGAGAGAGAGAGAGAGAGAGAGAGAGAGAGAGAGAAATACTACTACAAAGAGTGAAGACAGGTAGGGAATAGAGCCTTCCACCCAGGCTGACAAGCAGTTTGACCTGAGGGTTTCTCAGTGGAAGAAGAGAATACACCATGCACACTAATCTGTGACCTTCTTACCCATGATGCAGCATGTTGACAAACCCACAAAGATAAACCGTTAAAGAGAATTAAAAGATAAAAAAGAAAAAAAATGAAATTAACAGAATCAGAAACACAAGAGAGGTATAACATCAGATACCAAATAAATCCAAAAGCATATGGAAACATATCTTAAAATTATACTATATTAGACTTTTAAATGGATAAATTTCTGAATTCATATGACTAGGAACAGTTAACCTAAAGAAGATAACAAATTTAGACAACTCCATAGCAAGCAATGGAATGGAAACATCAGTTAAATTTATAAAGAGCAAATAATACTCCAGACAGAGGGTCAGATAAATTAACTCAGATCTTCAAACTTGAAGTCACAATACTACTTTTCAAAATATTCTGTTAAAAATAATGAAAATGACCATTAACTATTTTATAAAGCCAATACTATCCTGATGCCATAACAAAATAAAGGCAACACAATAATTCAAAAGAAAATTATAGTCCAATCTGAATGAAAGATAAAAATGTTATTAAAATTTTAATAAATGCAATCGAAAACTCATAGAACATATTATGTATTTTTATAACTAACTGCTTTTGTCAAGCCTCAGTAAAAAAGCCATGACCAAGGAAAGAGATAGTCCTTGAAGGTGGGGACTGCATACAGCAGGCATAGTGACGGTGAACAAAGCTGAGAACTGATTAAGACAGAAACTCCAAATGGCTCAGGCTTCAAATTCACAGGTCTCTGCATCTAGTGATATATTTCCTCTAACAAACTCACAGTTCCTAAGCCACTTAACAAAGTGGTGCTCAAATCTTCAAATATGTGAGCCTATGGGGACATTCCCATTCAAATCACCAAGATCAAAATGAAGGTGTTTTGTTCTTGTTTTTCAGAGATAACACAGTGGATTGATATGCATAAGTCAGAAATCATAATTCATTCCATAAATAAAGAGTTAGAAACCACGTGGTCTTCCATATGGTTTGGGCAGTAAATTATTGTGAAGAAGTTCTTATTTCTTCATTTATTTTAGTTATCATGAAGAAAAAAACGTTATTTCTAAATCATCTGAATTACTCTGGCTGTAATTTTACACAACACCATTAGGTGGCAGCCTCCTACACAAAATGAAAACAAGTTCAACATTTCATAATGTAAAATCTGAAAATGAAATACTTGACGATGCATACTATATAGATTATGATAAAGATTGGAAATTAGGTGTACTTTTATGTATAAAATACTCACTACATGTATATTAAATGAAGAAAATAAATTTAATCTCCCAGGCTGGGATTTCTGCCTCTGTGCAAAGTGCTGCTAACATCAGTAAAGATTTTTCTGACACAACCAATTAAAGCCAACATTGGCTTCTCTAAAGTGATAAAGATTTGTTGGAAGATGTTTCAACACCCCATTGCTTTTCTGCTAATACAATAAACATAAGCCACCTCGTCAGACATTTCGTTCTTGTCTCTTCTGTCAGAAAGTAGTTTTCAACACACATCCTGCGGAATTTCATTAAATACATAGAGGTATCTTTATCTTACAATAAAAGTCCTCAAATTTTCCTTTCATTAACCTCTACTTTTATTTATTTTCCCAAAACTAATTATGACCTAATAGACAAATATACCTGTTGTGCTTTCATGTGATTAAAAACATGTAGCAAAGAGGTGGTTCTTATCCAAAACAGCATCAATCACATACTAAGTATATAAGAAATAACACATTATTTATACATCGAATTAAACACTCAGATTTGAGTTCAACAGATGATAAGTCAGTACTAAGAAATGATAAAATAAGAAATGATAGAGAAAACAAGTAAAGTAATAATTGGATGAGCCAAAGGTAGGATCACCATTGACTGGTGACCACCAGAGATATTTGAGTCATGACTTAGTATAGTCAGAGATGGCTTGAAAAGACATTTAGCCTTTGCATTACTCACACAGACTTCTTAGTTTCAAATTCATGAGTAATTTCCATTTGTCTTTGTACATGATACACGGGTTTGCAAACATGTCAGGAAAATGAATCCTTGCCTTCTCTTTTGGGAAATATTCTTGAAATTGGAGAGAAATTATAGGGATGTGGTAGGACTTAAAAAAATGTACGTGTAGGTAATACGATCAAGAACAATATAAGTGTCATGCTTTAAAAGATCTTTAAAAGTTTTACACTGACAAAATTCTTAGATTTTTTTAGATAAATCAGATTTAAAAATTACAGGTTTTCATTTTTTCTTCCTGTTAATCTACTTAGGCCGCTCCTTCCATAGCCCAGGTTACCCTAAAAAGTCTCCCTTTCTCCTTTCCCTCGTTACTGCCTCAGAAACATGTTAATTGTTTCTCTGTGTTCATTGAGTACAGCTGGTGTTCTTCACAGCAATGGAGACTTCCCTCAGTCTTTGGAGAGAAACCTACAAATTGAGAACAGGCTGGGTGGTTTGAGGGTTCCAGTGGGGCTGGTTTGGCCAACAACTCAATTAGATTTAACCCAGTCATGAATTGGAAGCTTCATTTGGCGGTATACATGTCCAGTTGGGGGCCAATCTGTCCCATTATTTGTTTTCACTAGAATATCTTCATAGATATCATATGTCATATGATTCTACTATATTGTTCTAATACCACCACTCAATTGACCATTAATTATGACTGTCCCGTCTCATATTCCCCTTGACTCCTCCTTCCTTTTGTCTTTTCATTTGATCATCTCCTTCCAGTCGCTACCATTCATCTATAACCTTTTCTATTTCTGTTTTCTAGGCTGATCTATCATCTGTCTACACACCTCAGTCTCTTTATCTGTCCACAACCATTTTGGTTATCTTTGAATTAACATACACACAAATGATACGCATAGTCATATATATATATATACTAATGTTTACATATAGTATATATATGACTATATAATATATGCATATATATGATATATGAGAATACATACCACATTTACCTTTTGGGGGCTCTGTTACTTTGCTCAGAATGATGTTTTTTCAAGTTCTATCTATTAAAGTGGTTAATTTAATGTTTTCAATTTTAACATTTGTATAACATTACATTCTATAAATGTTCTATATTTTATTTATCCATTCTTCTGTTGATAAACATTTAGATTGCTTCCAATTTCTGACCATTATTCAGTATTGTTTTAACTACACTATTTTGTTTGTTTGTTTTGTGTATATGTGTGTGGAAGTAGGTGTGCCTTTGTGTTACAATATGATGTTGAAATTTTTCTTTCAAGAACTATGAGAAACTATGTTAGAATTTTTATGTATATGGCATTGAATCTGTAGACTGTTTTTGTAGGATGACCTTTTTTTATACTGTTGGTCCTACCAACACATGGGAATAAGGGATCTTTCAATTTTCAGTAATCGTCTTCAATTTCTATCTTCAATGATTTAACATTTTTATCATACTAGTCATTCACCTAAATTTATTTTATATTATTTAAAGTCATTGTGAAATGTGTTGTTTCTCTGATTTTCTTTTTTCAATCATAGTTTATACATAAAAAGGATAGTGTTTCTGATTGCCTCTTTCACTCTTTCTCTGAGTGTGTGTGTGTGTGTGTGTGTGTGTGTTTGAGTTAATTCTGTATCTACCTACTTATAAACTATTTATCCTCTCTAGGAGTTTCCTGGTGTAATTTTTAGGGTGATTTCTATATACTATTATATATAAATAAATAATATTTAGCTTCTTCATTTCTAATTTGTTTCCTTTATGTCCTTCAGTTGCTTATTGTTCTACATAAACTTCAAGTACTTTACTGAGTATATATTCCTGATTTTAGTGGAATTGCTTTGAGTTTTTCTTCATTTATTTTGATGTTGGCTCTAGACTTGCTCTAAATTGCCTTTATATGTTATGTATATGCCTTATAGCCCTAATCTCACTAGGCATTTTATCATGAAGAGTTTGGGGATTTTTTTTCTAAAGTGTTTTTCTGTCTGTGATGATTTTGTCTTTCAATTTGTTTATTTGGTGGAATAAATTTATTAATTTACATATGTTGAACCCTTCTGCTTGTCTTGAATGGAGCCTACTTGATCATGGCATATGTGGTTTTAATGTGTTCTTGGACCTGGTTTGCAAGTGTTTTATTGAGCATTGTTGCATTTCTCTTCATAAGGAAAAATGGTGTGTGATACTTTTTCTTGTTGGGTCTTAATGTGATTTGGGTATCAGGGAAACTGTGGACTCATAAAATGAACAGAGCAATGCTCCTTCTGTTTCTATGTTGTGGGATAAATTGAGGAGTACTGTCTTCAACTCTTTTTTGAAAGTCTAATAGAATTCTGCACTAAACTCATCTGGCACTAGTCTATTTGATTGGGAGACTTTTAATTAGTCTTACTTTTTCACAACTGGTTGTAGGTATGCGTAAATTGTTTATGTGATCTTGATTTAACTTTGGTAAATTGCATATATTTAGAAAATTATCCATTATTTCAAATTTTCCGTTTGGTAGAGTTCAGTTTTCAAAATATATGATTTTGATTCCGTGGATACCCTCAATTTCTGTTGTTGCATCCTCCTTTTCTTCTGTAAATTTTTATTTTGGATTGTCTTCCTCTGCCTTTTGGTTCATTTTGAAATGGGTTTGCTGATCACATTGATTTACTCCAATAACTACCTTTTTGTTTCGTGTATTCTTCATATCTTTTTTATCTGTTTGTTTCCATTTTGTTGATATCATCCTTAAATTTACTTATTTATTATCATCAATTTCTTTCAGGAATGATTTTTTTGGTCTAGTATAGAACTTCTCTCTTAGAACCTCCTTCAATGTGTATCAAAAGTTTGTTTTGTTATATATTTATTTTCATTCAATGCTAAAAATTCTTTAATTTCTTCTTAATTTCTGTTTTAATTTCTTTTTCATTCAGAGAGAGTTGTTCAGTTTCTATGACTTTGTAAGTTTTCTGTTATTTCTGTCACCAATGATACATAGCTTTATTCTGTTGCGGTCTGATAGGATGCAGGATGTTATTTTAATTTTTTTTGCATCTGTTAAGACTTGCTTTCAATCTATATGATCAGTTTTGGTGACCAATTCCATGAGGTCCTGAGAAGAAATTCATTGCTTTGTTTTTGGATGAAACAGTTTGTAAAGATCTATTATGTCCATTCGGTTTACAATGTCAGTGATTTCCAGCATCTCTTCACTTAATTTTATTCTGAATGTGTACTGGAAAGAGTGGGGTATGATTGTTCTATTTGTAAAAAGTTTATTAATTTTATTAGTACATATTATTAACAGTAATATTAATGGAATAAATATAATTGTCCAAATTATGGTATATTCATTTGGGAAGTTGTATATTATTGATTTCTAACATTTCCATGAGTTTCTAATTTTAAATATAGACAATAATTTTTTCATGTAGCAGAAATGGACTCTTCATGGTTTACTAGAGCTAGGTAGCTCCTTTATTTCTCATTCAAGGCAAATCTTTCCTGTGCTATAGATTTTTCCTTCTCTTCTTCCATTATTCTTTCTAAATACATCACTTGAAAGTAATTTAACTAACTACCAATATTTGACAAATTGTGTTTAGCGCTATATTCCGCATATTTGACATGATATAATGCCAAGGAAACATGACAGTGAGTAGTAGCCATAGAAGCAGCTGTAAGAAATTGAGTGTCACATTGTCCACTATGAGCAAAGAACAGAGAAAACTCTGGAAGTCTGGCAGAGTTATATATCCTCTATGACTATTTCCAGTGATGTACTTCCACCAGCAAAGCTCCAACTTCTATATTCTCCACAACATGCCAGAAACAGTGTCACCAAACAAAAACCAAGCATTAAAACACATTAGCATGCCAGGTGGTGGTAGAGCACACCTTTAATCCCAGCAATCAGGAATCAGAGGTAGGCAGATTTCTTTGAATTTGAGGCCAGACTGGTCTACAGAGGAAGTCCCAGAATAGCTAGCTTTACACATAGAAAGCCTGTCTCAAATAAACAAATAAAAACAAGGTCTACACATAGAAATCCTTTCTCAGACAAAAAGCAAATACACAAAATAAATAAATAAAACAAGGAAAAATCCACATTAGACTATACAAGATTTTTATCATTCAAAGCACCAGAAGTATTACTATAAAATGGGGTGTGACAAATACAATAGATTAATTCACACAAATTCATCAATGGGTAGAATGAATGTATAGTAGAGTTACAGTTTTTATTTATAACTCAAAACATCCTTATAGCTACATTGTTTTACTTAAGATATGATACTGTCAAAGAAATCTATTTAAAAACAAATTTTACACTCAATATATTCTCATCAGACACTGTGGAGTTTATCAGAAGATGTCAACGAAAGGTAAAAATTTAATTTTAATGAAAGAAAGAATGTAACCAAATTGTAATTAGGTTACAATTACTAAGTTGCTGTAGACATTTATTTTGTGATTTCCTAAATTAATTAGTTATATTTAGTTAAAATATGGCTTATTTATGAATTAATCATCTCATGTAACTAGTGTTTTAAGAGACTGTAATATCGATATTACTGTTGCACTTAGAGTTTAACTTTAGTTAAAAACATTTATCAAGCAGTTCTTTACCCCGGATTCTAGTGAGCATCCCAGAATTAGTCTGAACAATCTAAGCTTTTCAGATGAAATTATAATAAGCCACCATAACAAACTTTGAAATTTTAACATGACAGATTGGTTCAGAAATAATTATATAGTCTGTAAAACATTGTTAAAATATCTGTATATACTATAACATAGTAAGTACTATATAATCTTTCTTTCTTTTTTTACACTTGTCTTTGTTCTTCCTTGCATTTGCCATTTTTACTAATCATATAATTATGTTTTACATAATAAGTAATAAACAGACTGTTGTAACCTCCAATAAATTAACTGTAAAATTGTAGGCAGCTATGACAGGCATTTTCTCATTTTCTCTTTATTCCTTGTATGTTTTCTTTCCTGGAAATTCTATGTGAATTATGCTTCTGTAAAGCACACCAGACTTCTCAGGAGATGCTGTTTCCAGAGAGACTATTCACCATATTCATATGGTGACAGAAGCCCAGCCTGTATGTCCCATCACTTTCCAAGTCCTTAAAAACTGAATTAGACAATTTACCAAGAATTTATGAAGATGCCTTTAAAATATGTGGTCCCATCATTTCTTGGAGAAAAACATGGAGCAGTGGGATATTTTCCTTTGTCTGTACATTATCACAAGAGAAAGTAGGCAACAGTTCAGAAAACTGTGAGTCAAGACAAGATAAATATGCTGCTACAACCCCAGGGTAACAATAAATTCTAACAATCCAGAGGAATTATGTCTGCGATGCAAGCCATTGTGTTTATCTTTCACAATCAGCCATCAATTGTGTCTAATAACAATATAACTTTTCTTCAAATAGGGCAGCTGTGTGGTTCTATGAATGATGAAAATCCACAGGGCTTCTAGGAAGCCAGACCATTCTAATAGCAACTGATCTTTTTTATTTCTTTTAGTCTTCTGGATTCTTGGTTTCCTCTGTATAACTAAGATACTAGTTCTGCTCATTCTAGGAATCTTTTTTTTTTTTTTTGTAAACTTTTCAAATTATATTTTCTTGCTTTGGCATTGGAGCCACTATGAGCACAAATACTCTGCACAACAAAATGTTAATTTTGTTGTAGTGATAAGCAAGATAATTTTGGTCTTGAGAAAAAGAAAGCAAACTAGATTTGGCAGAAATTAAAGTAGTCCCGATTCAGCAGTAACCTTACACAAAATCTAGATTCCTTTGTAATCAAGTCAGACAAACTAGATTTGAGAATAATTAGATAAGCATAATTAAATTCTCCATCTCTTAGGGAACATCGAGATGCACATATAGAGCGTTCATTATTTTCTCCCGGGTCCCCTGTCGTAGCAATGAAAATCTATACCCAAGAACTCAGGCGGGTCTGCCACTTAAGAGGCAGCTTTCTTATTCATTGAAATTCCGCAGAATTAACTTTGCTGGAAGCTAATTGCGAAGTTTAACAAAAACATGTGTACAAAATTTTCCACTATTGATTTTGTGATTCATCCAAAATTTTATGATGTAGCCATTTATATCATAACTATAAATCAAAGTTCCATAATAATAGGGAAACGTACTAAATGTATTGTTCATACTTTATCCTGGAGAACAATAGTATTTTCCTGCTACATTTCAATCAAAACCAATCAAGTTTGATCAAACATGGCTACTCATTGCAACACGTTTCATGGTGGCCTTTGAAAAGGTTCTTTTTGTGTTCTCATCCCTCTCCCCAAAGCACAAATGAAGCCCCAATTCTAATTCTGTTTCATTTTCACGAAAGGTATCATTTCTTCCAGTCCTTACATTTCAAATGGAAACTTGGTAGTAAATTAAAAAATTAGTAAATTAGAAATATATTCATATATAATTATAAAATGTGCTCTAGGTCTCTGGACTATCCCATCTCTTGTTCCTGGCTATCTAGTTTTGTTATTGTCCTCTCAAGGACTGATCTTTGCTGGAAAGGAGAGAGACTGGAACATGGGGACAGGTTGGGGGGCTGGAAGGACTAGAGGGAAGAGAAATTGTGTTTGGGATATGTCAAAAGAAAATAGATTATTGTTTCATAAAATATATCTCAACCACAGTTTCCATTAATAATCAAGCAACGCAGTCACTACTAGGTTAAAATTTCCTAGACCAAAACTGTTAATTCGTAATTCTTCAATTTAGCCCTAGGCAGATTGTTTTATTGTTTTTTTGTTTGTTTGTTTGTTTGTTTTTCTGTACAAGGGAAGAAAGCAGCCACGTTCTTGGTCAAAATATTACAATAGTATCTCTAGGCCTTCTACTCTGAAAACTCTTGAGTTGGGTTCTCATGTTTCAAATCACACCCTCAGCACCACTACCTTCAATGCTCCTACTGTGATGGCTCATTATACTTCACTTAAAGCATTCAGATGCTTTTCTAGTCCAAAGTCCCAACGTTTTCTTCCAAATAAAATCATGGTTCGTCTCTCACAGCAATACTCACTTCTGGCATCAACATCTCTTTTGGTTAGGATATTATTGATCTGAATAGACAACATGATCACAGAATTACTTATTATGGAAAATATTTCATTGTGACCTGCTTACAATTCAGAGGTTTGGTCCATTATTGTCATATCGGGAAGCATAGCAGCACACAGATAGACATGGTGCTGTGGAAGTAGGTGAGATTTCTGCAACTGGATCAGCTGGAAGCAGGAAGAGATGAAACTGGACCTGGCCTAAGGTTTATGAGGAACATTTTCATTCAAAACAGCACAATAATTATCATGTACACTTTGAATGTTGCTGAGATCTCCTTTAATTGTTATGGTGAAGCTGTGTGATTCAGGATCCACTTGAGATGGATACTCTGCAAGCTGGTAGTTTGGGGAAACATATCTAAAAACCTTCATACTTATGTCAAGGGGATTCTTGACTACATACATATCCTTGTATTACTCGTCATATATTTGCTACTAAATCAAAGGAGATTATCTTCATATTTTAGTCATATTCAGAGCAAAATATGAAAGATATGCATTATTTCATATCTTTGAGGCAAATAAGAGTACTTTTCATTTACACAGTCCTTTCTTTTATACCTATATTATGATTACTTGTCATACATATCACAAAAGTTGTATTTTTTAACTTGAATATATATCATTTCTGCCAAGGAAATTTGGTGGTATATAGAATTTTTTAAATCAAATAACAGACGAAAACATGAATAATTTTCAGTTTTTATCATATAAGGAAGATTAAAGTGATAGAAGTAATGTGCAGAGTTTAAAAAACATATCTACAAATGAAATGAATTAGGTTATTAGTAGCATTTTTTTCAGATACAAGTACATCATTTTTTATTTACTTTTTATTTTTAATCTTCCCACAAGGAATATAGAACACAAATATATTGCATGGTTTGACCCCTCATTAGAACGAAAAAGTTTGTCTTTTTCTAACAAATGCACTTATTTATGCCCATTATCTAGATTAGTAACGACTGAAACAGCCTACCTTAAAACAAGCCATTAATAAAGATTTTTGTATTTTGTATTTAATACAAAAAAATCACTGGATTTTACAAATACATATGGATATACTGATTATAATTCAGAAATCGTCATCCATAATTTGAATAGTCAGCATGGTTAAGGCATCACCATCAACAGGTTATTGTTACGCAAATATCAAGTGTATAAAAGACATGCTGCACAACTGTATTTATTCCTAATCACTTAAGCTCTTGAATAATTGGCAAATTGAAAATAGGTAAGCTCTAGCTAAAAATCACACTAATGCAAATGTTTCTCATGGAGTTACCTCGCCCTGTCCCCCTTTACAAACGTGAAACAAATCACTGCAAAATGCCACTGGCATCCCTCTAAGGCTAACACTGTAATTACGCATTGGAACACAGAAAAGAAGTTCAGATGTTTCTAGGATTAGATAATTGGGTAGAAAAAAAAATAGAGGGGAAACAAAGACAGTTCCACCATTGGTACTAATGTCAGAATTTATTTTTTAAAACTCTTTTGAGAAATATAGTGTATGTCAGTAAAATTCGTAGTTCATAGAGAGGAAAGAAAACGATAGTGGATGAGAAGAGAAGCTAACCTGTGGCAGGAGCTAACCTGTGGCCTTCCAGGTTCTGATAAACATTTAGACTTTATCTTATTAAAAGTCAAATATGTTTTAATAAAAGATTACAGTGATAGATACTGCTAAAGTCTCTGTGAATGTTTGTTTATACAGGCATATGCATTATCACATATGTATGAGCTTGCATTTTTTGTAGAAGTCTGAATTGAAAGTTAGGTGATTTCTTTTATTGCTGTATACTTTATCAACTGAGTTTACATTTCTTGCTGAACTCATAGATCAGCAATGGTAGCTACTTGGATATTCTAAAATTAGCTTGTCTGCTCTGGGTATCTCCTTTGTATTTTGGGGATCTCTCTGAAGGAATAGCACCAAGAGAGCATACATATTTAAATGCATTATTAATAAGTATTATGCAATATGATCAAAGTAGTTCAATAACAGTTGTCAAACCATGGGGCTAGTTAACTCAGAAGAATAAAGCCAACTGAATAAAAATAAGATAATCTTCCTTGTTGCATGACCTTTTGTTATCTAGCCTGTCACCAGAAGGTTCTACCCACATTTGCATTCTGTATTACCCTATCAGTTAAGCAAGTTGAGAGATTTTTCTATATATAGATAAACCCCAAACTGGCCTAGATAATTTCTCAGTTGAGGCTCCCTGCATACTTGATTTATGCCATGGAAACTAACATTAAAGTTATTTAAATTTACACAGTCCTATCCTTTCTTTGCTTCTACTGTGTTGAAATTACTGCTGCTGCCACAACATCCAATATCTTACGTGACTTCAGAGAATCTTAGCTCATGTCCTCATGCTTGCATAACAAACTCATCATCTACCAATCCATCCATTTCCTCACCAAAAATAATCTTGAGGAAATATGTAGATTGGATTTTTCTTTTTTAATTTTCATAATTTCTTTTATTATTTTTAATGTTTACTGGTGTTTTCATTTGTAGGTATGTTCAACAGTGGTATAAATGTTTTTTTTTTCTTTCTGTCTATTTTTCAAAGCCTGAAAAAGCATCCAGTCATCTCGGATTGGAGTTATAGAACATGGTGACCTCCCATATGTGTCAGAAAAACCCGGTTGTTTTCTCTGGAAGATAGCCAATTGAACTTAACCTCTCCAGCCCCACTGACTGAAACATTTTGCAAAACTGTGTTGGTGTTGTTTTAGACATAGGATTAGAAGGTACAAAATTCGTTTGTATTTAAATACACAATTATTTTCATGAAATTAAGATAGTAGGTATTAAATAAATAACATACTACAATATAAATTTCTTTGGTTTTCATTTCTTCTTTTACCTGTATGTTCTGTTTGTATTTCTCAGTTCTTCTTTCTGTTGACCAGAGCATTTATTATCATGTAAAAGACAGATTGGTGACCAAACACATCTCCAATCTCTCAACATGTCCTTGCATTTCTATAATTCTTTCATTCCTTTATTTATTAGTTAAGTAAAATCATTAAAAATCAGTCACTATGAGAATATTATCACATATTTATTGGTTAATATATTTTCCAAGTGCTTCTTAGAATTGAGGTGTTGTTCAAAACATATAGATAGAAAGGTAACCAAGGGATTAATTGATACAGAAATTTTTATTCCCTGTGATGGAAAGATAATGATGAATATCTAAATATGATTTATATGTAAGTTGAACTGCAGTATACTCTGGAAATCAGTTATTGTAGGGTAAAACTTGTAAAATATAAGACCTTCAAGTGGCCCATGATATTTAGAGGAAGTATGACAGATCTATTGGGAATCATTAGAAAATATATGAAATATAGTTTTAGACTTCCATATTGATCTAGAGAAATAGGAGATGTACTTAATAGGATCACTGAATGGAACTCATGATGATAATACATGTAAATGTTGTATATGGATGAGGCAGTTCTTCTAGATGCTAATAAAACAAGAGTTTTGCATGAAATATTTCCAGTATTGAGGGGGGAATCATTGAAATTAATAGAACATTTTGTTCTTAAATGTTCCAAATGCATTTAGATAATTATTGATCTTAGTGTCTGTGACAGGATTGTTCTGTTCAAGAAGTTGTCTCCTGTGCCAATAAATTCAAGATCATACCCTAATATCTATCAAGTTCAGTTTAGCTGGTTTTATGTTGAATTCTTTTATTAATTAGAATTTGTGTTTTATATAGGATGATAGACATAGATAATTTGCATTCTTCTACATGAAGACATACAGTTAGACAGGCACCATTTGTTGAAGATGCTTTTTTTTGCCGTTTTATATTTTTGGCTTCTTTATCAAAAATAATATATCCATAAGCATGTGGATTTAAATCTGGGTCTCAATTCCTTTCCATTCATCAAACCTTCTGTTATTAGGCCAATACCATCCTTTTTTAACTACTACAGCTTTGTAGAACAACATAAAGTCAGGGATGACGATACATCTAAAAGAAATTGTTTTGCAGTATAGGATTGTCTTAATTTTTATCATTTTTTCTTATGAAATTGAATATTGCTATTTCAAGGTCTGTAAATAATTGTTTTTTTTTGTATTTTAATAGGGATTATATTGAATCTGTGGATTGCTGTTCCTAAACTGTTAATTCTTACTCTTTTAATCCTACTGATCTATGAATGTCCGTAATCTTTTCATTTTCTGATTTCTTCAATTTTTTATTTTATTGATTTTTATTGACCTTCACATTTTTTTCTTAAAGACTTGTAGTTTTTGTCATATAGGTCATTCACTTGCTTGATTAGAGTTAACTCAAGATGTTTTTTATTATTTGTGACTACTATGGAGGGTGCTATTTTCCATATTTCTTTCTCAGTCTACTTGCCATTCATATATATTGGATGGCTACAGGTTTTCAAAATTATTCTTGTTTCCAGCCAGCCATTTCAGTGAAGGTGTTTATCAGTTATATGGGTCTCCTGGTAGAATTTTAGGTGTTGCTATGTCTACTACCATATCCTGAAATATGATTAATAAAATCTAAGGATCAGAAATTGTGGTTCAGCTTGAAAATCTGAAAAAGCAAAACAGTCAGCCACTGCCTCTTACCTCAACCTCAGTCTGTAATGGCGAATGTGCCTCTAGGAATCTCAGAATGAGACTGTCTCTGAAAGCTGTCTTTCTCCATCTTATATTCCTCTCTAGGGATAGGATTAACATCATATACCAGTGGAATTAAATGCATAAACCACTCAATTTCTATGGCAACTAGTGTGGCTACTGGAATTAAAGATGCATGTCATTATGGCCACTGAGATTAAAGGTGTGTGTTACCATAATCTGGTCTATAAAATTTACCAATGGGACTGTTTTAGTCTCAGATCTTCAGGCAGCCTTTATTTATTAAAAAATTGAAATCCCATTACAATATTCTCTGTGAAAAATGATACTTTAACTTCTTCCTTTCAAACTTGGATTGCTTGACCTCCTTTAGTTAGAACTTCAAGTACTATATTTAATAGATATACACAGAGTGGACAGCCTTGTCTTGTTCATGATTTCAGTGGAATTGCTTTAAAATTCTCTCCATTAAATTTTATGTTGTCCATAGACTTGATTTAAATTACTTTTATTGTGTTCAAATATCTCTTGTATCCCTAATCTCTTTAAGACTTTACAATGAATGGATGTTTGATGGAGGAAGGTCATTGGTTAATTATAATAAACCAACTGCTTGGCCTCATAGCTTAGAACATAGATGGGAGGAGTAAACAGAATAGAATTCTGGGCTGAAGAGGAAGTGAGGTCAGACTCTGCTCTGCTCCCGGACAGACCCGACAGCTCTGCTCTCTGGAGCAGAGACGCCATGCTCAGCTCTCCCAGGCAATCCAACCCAAAATGGACATAGGCTAGAATCTTCCTGGTAAGTGCACCTTGGGGTGCTTACACACATCATTAGAAATGGGCTAGTCCAGGTGCGAGAATTAGCCTGTAAGGGCTAGAGTTCACGGGCCAAACAGTTCTTAAATGAAGACAGTTTGTGTGTTGTTATTTCGGGCATAAGCTAGCCAAGCGGCCGGGGTGTTGGGGACGCAGCCCCGCCGCTCCAATTTCAACAGATGTTGAATTTTGTCAAAGGCTTTTTCAGCATCTAATGAGATGATTGTGTGTGTGCATGTGCATATGCGCATATGCATTTCTTTATGAAGCATACTTGATCATGGTGGTTGATTTTTTGATGTGTTCTTGGGTTCTATTTGTCAGTATTTTATTTAGTATTTTTGCATCAATGTTCATAAGAGAAATAGGTCTATAATTCTTTCTTTGTTAAATCTTTGTGTAGCTTGAGTATCAGGGGTACTGTGACCTTATAGCATGAACTGGGCAATGTTTCTTCTTTGTCTATTTTATGGAATAAATTGAGGAATATTAGTATTAACTCTTTTTTGAAAGTTGGTAGAATTCTTTGCTAAAAGTGTCTGTACCTGGACTTGTTTGGTTTAGACACTTTTAATGACTGCATGTCTTTCCTTAGGGGTTATGGATATATTTAATTTGTTTATTTGATCTTGTTTTAACTTTAAGTCTTTTAGATTTCTCAGTTATGTGTAGAACCAATTTTGAAGCATGATATAATGATTCTTCAAATTTACTGTGTGTCTGTTGTTTTGCCCTCCTTTTCCTGCTTGATTTGTTCATTTATATTTTCTATCTCTGTTTTTTGTTTAATTTAGATAAGTTTTGACTATCTTGTTGATTTTTTCAAATAACTATCTTTTTGTTTCATTGATTCTTCAAAGTGAGCCCTTTGTTACAATTGTCTTGATTTCAGCTCTCAATTTGATTACTTCATACCGTATACCTCTTGAGTGAATTTGCTTCACTTTGCTCAAGAGCTTTCAATAGTTTTTAAGTTGCTAGTTTGAGGTTGCTCCAATTTCTTTATGAAGGCACTTAGTACTATGAGCTTTTCTCTTAGCATCAATTTCCTTATTTCCCAGAAGCTTGTTATGTTATGTTTAGTGCTTTTCTTATTATGTGGAAAGGGACTTTTCTTTTCTGGTCCAATGTATTTGCTGTTACATGAATTTCTTATACTTTAATAGGCATGTTTTTCTTCGGGGTAAGAAAATAATTTTTTGATTATTTTGGTAAATATTTTTTTTCTGGGGTTTTGACCTGGGATTCTTCTCCTTCTTCTGTTCTTATTATTTTCATTTTGGTATTTTCATATTGTCCCAGATTTCCTAAAATGCTTTGTGTTAGGAATATATATATATATTCCTATATATATTTATATATATATTTAACATTCTTTGAGTAATTTAATCTATTGCTTCTATTGTATCTTCAGTACCAGAGATTTTCTCTTCCATATCTTGTATTCTATTGATGATGTTTGCATATGTAGATCTGTAGTTCCTGTTTGCATACCTATATTTTCTTTTTTGCAGATTATTTTTCATTACTTTATAAAAATAATACCAATTATAATTTCCACTTCCTCCCCTCTTCCTACTTCCCTCCTGCTCCTCTACTCCCCCCCCCACAGTCCTAAGAGAGGGCAAGGTACCCTGCCACATACCTAGATTTTCCATTTTTAGATTTCCCTTAATTCATGTTTTCTTTATTGCTTCTATTTCCATTTCCAGATCTTAACAATTTCTGTCATCTGTTTGTTTTTTTTTTTCCCTAGCTTTCTTGGTATTCTTTAAGATTATTTTTATTTTTTTTAATTTCCTCCAATTTTTTATTTCTCTTTTCTTTGGTTTCTTAAAGGGAGTTTTTCATTTCATCTTTTAGGTCCTCTATCATTTTCATAAATGTGGTTTCAAGGTCTTTTTTTTTTTCGTTGCTATTGTTCTTTGGTCGTGTTGTGGTATTGAGATCTTGTTGTTAAAGGAAACTGGAGCTCTGGTCTAGGTGTCCTGGATGTCTGGTACCAGATCGGACTTCAGATCATGTAGGGAGTTATCCCGGCCAGCAGGATACAAACGGAAGTCTCTGATAAACCTAGGGGAGAGGAATGGAGGGTACAAGAGACACAAGAAATGATGGCAAGACACGGTTTCTGATCAAACGGCGTTTTATTATTTTTCAGAAGGTGTTATATAGCAAACGGGCAAAGGGGGAAGGGAAGGGTGTCAGGAAACTCCGGTCTGCTGGAATTCTGGTCCAGAGACATTCCTAGCTGTTAATACTGAAGGTCTGTGATTGCTGACAAACAAAACAAAATGCTAATTGTTTCTGAAGCCTGGTGCCTGCAGTTCTCCCTAGGAGATAAGATGCCAGGTTGATTTCCTAGACTCTGCAGAGAGAATAGAGGTAAATATTTTTCTTTACTTGTGAGCTTAAGATGGCTGTAAACAAAATGGAGATCTCAAAATGCAGGTCTTTGCTTCCGGCAGGGAGTCTTTGTCCAAGTTGGAAAATCCAGTAGGGTGTCTCTGTCCAAGTTAGGGACTGGGCTTCTGGTGACTCCTGTAGGCTTTGGTGCAGTAGTGGGTCTCTGCCAGAGTTGGAGCATGGGATATCGTGATGAGGAAAGGAATGGCTATTGGGGGCACTCATTGAGTGGAGAATGTCTGCTGTTGGACCACAGATCTGTGACCGTGGTTGCAGGTGTGCACTCTTGACAAGCAAGGAGAGTCTGCCTGAGTTCTCCTGTTTTTCTTACTTGCTTAGCCTGCATCTATTTTCAAACTGTTGTGTTCTGCACAAGTTCTGATTGGTGTGGCCTGCACCTGGGCAGCAGTAGTCCAAATGAGTTTTGGTCAGGGCCATGGTAGCTAAGTGTTTAGTGTGGAAGTGGGGCGCAGTGGAATAGTTCTTATGTAACTGAATTTAGAGTGGAACAATTCCTTGGACCTGAGGATCACAACTCTCCCTTTGATTGGCATGGCCTGCACCTGGTCTTCAGACTAGCAAGGCCTGCTCCTAGGCATCAGGATTCGACCTGAGTTGGGGCACGGGTATAGGAGAAGGTGATATGACAGGACAGGCAGGAAGTGGAATGGATCTTTGGGAGCTGAATCTAAGAAATGGGCAGTTGTGAGCCAAGATATTTTATTAAATTAAACATTTTCACAGTTTCGTCAAGCAAGTTGTTTTCTGTAGTGATTTTTAAGAAATACTTTACATTGATAATTACATGTATATATTTTTACCTTTAAAAGATGATGTACCCATCTTGACAATCTGTCCTTTCCCACCAGAGCAAAAGGCACAATGATCCAGATTACTTTAAGAATATTTGATAATTATTGCATATATTTGTTGTTTGTATGCATATGTCTGTGAATGAAAATGTCTAAAATGACTAGAGAAACAGATCCTCATAAAGGCTTGATTTACAAGGGGTTCTAGTTATCAACTTTTGTTACTGACAAATAAACTCTAAGCAGACCCAGCTCTATAGTTGCCAATAACTTTAAAATAGATTAATTAATAAAGGTAAGCATGAATTTTCTGTTATTCTATTATTAAATATTTAAATTTAAACTTAGAAATTACTTATTTAAGTTATTTAAATATTACTGACAAATAAACATTTGTTAAGTGCCTAGTTACAAAGCTACAAAGGTATAAAAAGTCATTGATAACAGAATCCCATTTTTAGGTTTTATATTCAAAACAAATTTAGAAACACTTATGGAGAAACATAACAAACCTCATATTCTATAAGATGTTCCTAGCTGTAAATTTAATAGAGAATTAGTTACAAGGAGGAAAAATTTCCACCGAGTCAATTCCTACTGTTCAGTGACAGAGTATCAGGAATAATGTGGAGTGGAGGTGTTACTTAACTCCAGAGGTGAGGCCAAAGAATATGTTAAAATTGTCTAATTCATGACACACATGTCCATAAAAATGAAAAGTATCTGGTCTAAAGATAGAATAGTACAAATGCATAAAAAAAAAAAAAGATGCCAAGAGTCCGATCAAGCCAGGTATGAGGAAGCTAGTCTAATCAAGCTATTTTGGGAGTCATGAAGAGATGAATGACGTAAGACATATATAGCCAGGAAAGAGACTAGTTACAAACTGAAGATCAAGTCATTGAACTTTGATTAAGACAGGGTTGTAGTTTGTAAAATTAATTCTAAAAGCACTGAATTGTACAAAGAGTTCTCCAATTAAGCCAGAGATGTACCTGAGTGGCATCTCTTGCTAGTTCATCTATAGAGGTATATATATCCAGCTGTATTTACATATTTTCATGTATATTGTCCATACCGATGCATGGCTGTAGTACATAAAAAGGAATTTTCTCTGTGGTGCGGTATCACCTAAAAGAGATGAATGACACATCTGTGTTTTCCACTTTGCTGATGACTCTTTCTGTTGGAGAGTGCAGATGTTATTTCCTTCTTTCTCTTATCTAGGTAGACCTTTCTCAATAAATCCACTAATCACTGACAAATGGCAGTTATATAATCTACCACAGATGGGATTTTATGTGGTGCATCCATCAAGTCCCAAACTATGTCTGCTTCCTTCTTGAGCATGAGGTCTACTTCTGCAAACCTTTTAGGTACAATTGAGAAATATTGCAGCTATCTACCCTGAAATATAGTCAATCTAGAAGAGCTAAGTAGTGGCATTTAGGTTTATGTGTTGGAGAAATAGCTCTGCTCTGTACTTCTTTACTGATGACAATATATTTTCTTTGGCTGTTATTCACAGATGACACATTGACTAAGCTGAAGAAGAAATAGAAATAACTGGCATGGGTCAAATATTCCATTTTTTTCTATTGGTAAGCCTTATTTTAATAGCTTCTTTTAATGTCTGAAAATACAAATCTTGCTCCCACTGTATTTATAACATTTGAAGTCAACTGTGACTGATGTATAAAATTGATTTTTTTCTAAATTTAAAATTATTGTTTATCAAAACTGTAGACAATTAGTTGAATCTAAAATATGCAATCAAAGTTTTTTTTTTCCTTTTCCGCAATGTATGAAGTACTCCACATTAAAGATAGTGATTAATGATGTGGGATTCTGTACATACCGTTGACTAATACACAAACTGTCTCGAGTCTGTGATAGGATAGAGCAGAGCTAGGCAGGAAAAACTAAACTGAATGCTAGGAAGAAGAAGATGGAGTTAGAAAGAAGCCATGGAGCCTCTGGAGATAGACACTGTGAACTTTACCAGGTAAACCACAGCCACGTGGCAATACACAGATTACTAGAAATGGTTTAATTAATATAAGAGTTTGCCAATAAGAAGCTAGAACTAATGGGCCAAGCAGTGATTTAATGAATGCAGTTTCTGTATGATTATTTCGAGTATAACCTAGCCAGTCTGCCAGGAACTAACAAGTGGCCTTCTCCAACAGATTGCACATAAAAACCTAAAAGCTTAAATAGTAATCCTAGACACAAAAGAACAGAATGAAGCCTCATTTGGTAGAGGCATTTTCTTTGCTAGAAGCAAGCAGTGGCCTGGCTCTTTAAGAGACGTTTTCCTGATTCAGCCATAGCAGAAAAAAAAAAAAAAAAAAAAAAAAAAAGCCACGAAGTTTTAAAAAGTGGCTTCCTGGGTTGTACTGCCAGTGAGAACTTTGGCTCTTTCTGGAGACTGAGCATTTGGGTGGGGTTTGTGAGAAGTGTGTTGCGGCTTCCTTGATGACAATGTGGACCAGCTGTGTGCCTGGAAGTGGGGTGGTGTGTGTGGCTCTCAGAAGCGCGAGCAGCTGTGCCATGTTGGGATGGGAAAAGCAAGCAGGCAGCATAGTGATTCCCCTAGAAATTGTACAGCTTAGATTCTTAAGCACTGAAGAATATAACAATGAAATATCTCCAATGATACATTGTTATGTCTGCAGATCAGAATATTGCTCAACTTTCATCAGAGAAGGCTCTGCTTACAGTATGTGGTTATTAGATACACAAATGGATAATGTGAAGAGTATGAGATACTGGCACACTCAGCCTTAAACAGGATGTCTTTAGCAAACACTTTCAAGGCTCAGAGATCTTTGTTGAACATTAGGTAGAAAAACTGTAAGATGCAGAGATGGTGGATGACTCCAAGAATTGTCTTCTGGACAAAAGAGATGTGATAGGCATATGAATTTATGGGGACTGTGAAAGCATGGCCAAGACTATACAAGTTCATTCAGAGAGAACAATTACTTCTTTTGGTGTGATTTGCTAAAATATAATCTAAAAATATAAATAACATGTTTTTCATAAAATATATTTCATTCATGTTGTTTATAAAATATTAAAAACAAACAAAAAGAAGGGATATTTGATCTTGTTAAACACGGGGGATAAAAGGGAATGCTGATCAAAGAATGTGATAAAATTATTAAAGAACTAATAGAATAAAAATGTGATTTCTTTTCATTAATTATATATATAACATGAGTAAATTATGAAATCTCCATTCTTATATGTTAAAAATATCAATATAATAATAAGTAAATTTATGTATATGTCTAACTTGAGAAAAAAATGACAATAGTGAGTTCCTAAAAACTTTATAGTTTTGAAGTAAAAAAAAAGTAGACGGTGCATAGGATGTTTCTTTAAAAATATAAAATGCTCCTTTTGTTCTGATGCATTGTGGTATTTATTTTCAGTATTTATTGCTAACAACAAGCACAGAGTAAGTTTTATTTTCCTAATAAATTAAAATTTTAAAGGAGAAATCCAAAAAAAATTCTTGAAAAAAAAAATAGTTATCACTGTATTGCATGAATGGTTGTTTTATGCATTGCATTTTATATCCTGGGCATACAATTTGTACTTTGGAACATGAGGAAAGATGTTCTCACTTCATAACTAAATTTGCTATTAATAATATACATATATATGTGTGTGTGTATGTGTCTGTGTGTATAAAAAAGTGTTTATTAATAAAACATATAGTCTGATATTACATGATTTACCAAAGATCAAAGAAGACTTTCTAAACTGATAAAGCAGAATCTGAATTCAAGTTTGATGGTAAAGATACTCGAAGTTTTCTACTTATATTGAAATTTCCTATATGATGATATCTCATTATCAAAACAGAATATGTTCTTAAACACACACACACATTTCCTTTTCAAAGGCAGTGTACCAAATCATGAACTATGATAAAATGTTAAAATGAAATATTGTTTTACTCTTTCCATGCTACATTGCTGGGGACATTATGCCTAACAATGCTGGACAGGATTATAAATCATACATGGAGATTAGCTAAGGCTCGCCAATCATTCACTGTCTGAGAGCACTCTCTTGACTGAGGATAAGATCTAAGTAACACGACTTACTGCACTATTATATAGATGTATAAAGTACCACATTACCTTAGCGAATAAGGCAGATGGCAGATGTCCCCAGTTATGCATGATGACATTAACATGACAAACTCCATATCAGTACCACAAGTCATCTAAAATTCTATTACTTCATTATTGATTAATTGCTTCAACTTTAGATTTACTTGAGATGAACTTGACTTATATGCATACTTTGTCTTTTTATTCCAGAGTGTCCTACCTGTCAAAAAGAAGCAATCTGGTGATTTTGTTACAAAAGAAAATGCACAGTCTCACATTTGCCCTTGTTACAAACAACACACATGCAACACTGTTTCCACCCATACAAAGACAAATGACACATGCAACAAGAATCTCTTAAATGATTTCTCTGTGATTACAACTATGGGAAAACTTTTACTTATGCTATCTTGTTAAACATTTTTTATTACTTTCATTCAAATAAAATTTAACAGAAGAAAAATACTATACCCTAATATATTAGATAATGAGCTTGAAAATATCAAATATGAGTAAAAAGTAGACTTGAAGGATTAATATTATCTGTTGATTTATTTTATTAAACTGAGTTAAAATATAATTATTTGATTTTGTAGTTGAGATAAAAGAGATATACAAAATTTTCTGTAATCACTAAAGTTTTAGCTTTCCTTATTCAAAGTAGACATTACATGTTCTCTAATATTCTATGAAAGTAGCTTACTATTTATTTTTTTTTCTGTTTACTTCTAAACTATCAGTATCAAAACGCAAATAAATATGTAGAAAGAGATATTAAGGAACAGCTGGNTGTATAAGTTTTAATTTATTAATTTATTATAAAAATACCTCAACTCTTTTGTTGTTTGTGAGTTTGGAGTGGCAACATGAAGATCCAGAGAAGTACCCAGCAAAGTGCTTCAGCTTTAAATTCAAGGATGACATTAAAACGCACTATTGTTTACTAAGCGTCAAATAAGACCATCTTTAATTTCATTATATCAATACTCATATTAATTAACTACCTCTGCAGATCATATATATTAACCGATAGGAACTTTCATGCTAAGTTTTCTTATAACTTCTTCAGTTTTAGACAGTTTCTAATAATTGGTCTTTGTAGATAGGTATATATCTTTGTATGATTATTCTGGCAAATGATAAACATATTAAGAATATTGGAGACAGTCTTTATGTTTTCTTTCAACACTTCCACTGTTCTTAAGAAGAAAAATCCTAAGACTCAACACAGAAGTGTTAGAATGTGACATCGGTTACCTATGTGTCATCATCACCACAATTCCTAACATCAACGACTTAAGGGTAGAAAAATCCATTTTGATCAAAGATTCCAAGATTATCGGTACATCATAGCTGCTTATTTCCACGTCCTTCAACACAGCATCATAACTATTTTTGTGTGAAAGACAACTCTCTTTCAGTTTGTGAGGAACAAAACACACACAGTATAAGAAATGTCCATGGAATCGGGGTCCTAACAAGTTGACTAAGTAAACTACTTTTTTTTTTCAAGGAGATCTAATTTCTTTCCAAAGCAGTAAGTGACTCTCACTAGATTCCAAGACAGGGACAGGCAAATTCTTTTATAGGACAGTTCTTATCTAAATTATAACAGACTGATAATAAAGTCTTAGAATTGAAGAAAACAGTTTGGTGGTAGACTGTCTTTAGGGTATTCACAATTTCATCCTTGATAAATATCCCTCACAATAATATATCCACTCTAGAATGGATCTTGATTAATTAGCTTGATTGTGTAACCTGCTATGGGTATTTCTGTGAATTTTTTAATTTATTCTCAGAAAGCACTTATTTTTCAAAGTGGTGTAGCTTTGAACCAGAGATATTAGTTCAGAATGTGATCATTTATAACCACTATTACATATGACCAAGAACAAGGATTATTAAAGAATATCCTACAAATCAAACCTTGCTTTGCTTCCTGCTACTGCTAATGAGTCCTTTGCTTTACAGAAGCTTCTCAGTCTCAGGAGGTCCCATTTATTCAATGAGGCCCTTAATGTCTGTGCTGCTGGGGTTATACGTAGGAAGTGGTCTCCTCTGCCCACATGTTGTAGAGTACTTCCCACTTTCTCTTCAATCAGGTTCAGTGTGTTTGGACTGATATTGAGGTCTTTAATCCACTTGGACTTGAGTTTTGTGCATGGTGATAGATTATGGGTCTATTTTCATTCTTCTACAGATTGACATCCAGTTTTGCCAGCACAATTTGTTGAAGATGCTCTCTTTTTTCCATTGTACCAATGTCTTTTAAAAATGGAAATTCTTAAATCCATCAGACCAGCTGACAGGGTGGCATGAAACAGTGCAATTGTGTTTGGGTGTCTCAAATAGTTTCAATTTGTAAATACTATCTAGTGGATTAGGCAGTGATTCAGGACAAATGATTGCTGAGCAAGCATGAAGATCAGAGTTCTGATTACCAACACTCACATAAAAGTTAAGTATGACATCACATATCTGCAACATAGGTCCTGGAAGGTCTAAAGCAGATAGATATGAGCTTTCAGCCAGCATACCCATGATTATCATGAGGAACTCTATCTCAAAAAGCTTTACACCTTCCGTTGGGAAAGACACCAGACATTAAGCTCAGGTTTCCAGCACACATAATCTTGTAGTCCCATCTACACAAACATAAGTCATGCCGACATTCACATCTAGAACTATGAAAAATTTTATATAATGGCTGTCCTTTAATTTACTATCTCTCAAAGATTATTAGAAGTAAGGACAAATGTAAAAACGTACTTGGAAAGAATTTCTCATATGAGGTTTTTATACCTTTAATTTACTATCTCTCAAAGATTATTAGAAGTAAGGACAAATGTAAAAACGTACTTGGAAAGAATTTCTCATATGAGGTTTTATATAAATTTATGAGAAATTAATATTTCTGAACAACTTATATCTCTCTATTGGCAAACATAGATTGGATATAAAATTGAAATATGAACTTTCATTACAAAATAAAATTATAAAGCTATTTACTTAAAGTTGTTGGCTAGAAACACATAAAAAATGCATTAGATAGCATTTAGGAAAGTCATGTTCAAAATAATTGGGCTTCATTTCATGTCTGCCTATTATTTATAAATTTTTAAATATTACACATCATAAATAACTATGTCATTTAAAACAATAAATTATTCATGATAGTAAAATGGAAACATTAGTAAATACATCTCTATGCTCCTAATGAGGCAAATGAGAAAAATTAGACTACACTTTCACGCAGAAACAAATGTGGTATGTTTGCCATAAACAATTCTCTAGATTTGTTTTCTCCTGCTACTCCTAGTCTATCATTCTTCATTAACACTCTATGTGCAACACTTTTATCTAACATTGTTCTCTCCATTAATCAATTCTGATAATTGGAAAAAGTACATTGTTAACATTCTGACAATATTTCTTAAAATTAATTATTTTCATTAAATCAATTAATTAATAAATATTGTCAGATAAGTCATCTCTATTTCATTACATATTTCTTTTATACATATGACTAAGAATATATACATATCAAAAATGAAATTGGACTATTTTAAAATATAGATTAGTTTAGTGTCTTGTGTGTTGATCATAGAACATGAGTTTTATTTTGAGTTATTGGTCAGGACTTTCCAAGAGACTCCCATAGCATTATCAGATACCACTATTGGCCTTGGTGGCTCTCCAAAGTTGGAATATAATAACTTAATTCTTACAACACTATGAACTTAAGTTCCAGAGCCCAGAGGACCAGAAGCTGGAATTTCCTGAGATTTGTTGTTGTTTTATCTATATCTTCAATCTCAGTTACAGCTTTAAATATTTGTCTCTTAATGTATTTAGAGTGTCCTTATGTGTTTCTATGATTCTGAGTTGAATCTGCTGTTTAAGACTCTCTTCCAGGCAGTGATGGCAGACCTTTGATCTTAGCATTTGGAAGGCAGAGGCAGGCAGATCTCTGTGAGCTCAAGGCTACCTTGTCTACAGAAGTGCCCAGACAAGCTCCAAAGCTAGAAAACTATGATTCAAAAAAAAAAAAAAAAAAAAAAAAAAAAAAAAAAAAAAAAAAAAAAAAAAAAAAAAAAAAAAAAAAAAACAAGCAAACAAACAATAACAGAAAAAAATCCTTTCTAATATAAACAAAATCCTTCTTCCTATAAAGTATGCATAGTTTATTGTTCTAGTCCCCAAATGCTTTACTCTCTGTCCATTTCATAATTGTTCACAGAATTATACATAGCTTTCTTGATGTTCTTTCTTACATTTCCAGTCTAATAAACATATTCTTGATTAAAAGTCAATTCAAATGCCACTTTCCAATGGGAGCTATTTATACCATTTTAAACAGATTGATGAGCCCCCTTTCTGAAGTTTGTGAACTCCTAAGACACTGTATCTTTCTCTGTTACAGCAACTTCTGATGACATTATTTAGACATTACTCTAGAGGAGAAATCAGGTCTTCAGGAAAGGTAAACAGCTAATGACTCTTGGAAGTTTTGTGTTTAGATTTTTAACCAGAACACACATAAGTACTGATACATATGTGCATATGTAAGCATTTATCAATAAGGTAGCTTAAAGCTAAATTACTCTTGTTGTTAACAATATGTCTTTATATGTCTCATCTCTGATGACCTAAAATATGAAACTATCATAATCTTTGTTATATCAACTCCTAGTATGTTTACTAAAATATAAATTTAATCAGTATTGTAATACTGATTATCACAGTTTGAAAGATAATGGATTGCCCCCAAAGGGTCAATAATTTGAATGTTTCTTCACTAGTTGGTGGAATTGTTTTGAATAGGATTGTGTGGTGTAGCCTTTTTGGAGTTGGTATGATTGGGGTGGGCTGTGAGGTTTCAAATGCCCATTGCAGGCATAGTGTCAGTCTCTTGCCTCCAAATTGTAAATAAGATGTAGCCTCAGATACTGTTCCGACGCTGGGAGTGCCTGTCTGTTGACATGATCCCTGCCATGATGGTAATGGACTCATCCGCTTTTACTGTAAGCTAGAACAACTTAAATGTCCTTTTTTTTTAATAGTATCCTTGGTCAAGGAGTCTTTTCATAGCAATGGAATATTAACTAAGACACAGAAATTGGATAGAAGAATGAATGTATTCTTGTCAGTTTTCAGCAAATTTTATTTTAAAGGATAGAAATATTTATATTTACCAAGGAAGTGACTATGTCAAGAAGAAAAATCATTGGCTCAGGGGATAAAAATCACTAGCTGTACATTTCTGTATTTTTAATCTGTTCTTCTATAATGTATATAAATTGACATTAAATATTAGATAAGATTTCAATGTATATTTAGGAGTTAAACGAATTATCTTGGCATAACATCGTATTCCATTTATTTTTTTCTAAAAATTCTTGGGAAAATGGTATTGATACAAATTTTTATTAAGAGACTTTAAATTAAACCAGGCATGACAAATTAATTACCCTTAGTTTATTTCCATAAATTTATGTGACCAGTTCTATACCTCAGACAATTCTGATATAATATAGCATCAGGTGTTTACTTAGAGAGAGGGATTTTCATTAGAATAAAACATAGCCAAATAGGACGTAGTAGTCAAAATGTACTTTTCATCTTACAATAAAGCTGAGATTCTTTCTGATGGATTGTGTTTTATTCTATTATTTACTTTGTTCAGCAGTCAGAAGCAAATGCCTTAGTTTATTAAAGCACTCAATCCTATACACCTCAGTATATCAGAATAATAATAATACCTAGAAGTTTTCACTACTGTCACCTTCATGGAGTCAAGGAAGTTTTCACTACATTAGGTTTCCATACTGACCACCCCCAATGCCTTCCGATTCCACTTGTCTCTCACTGCACTCTCCTTCCATCCCTCCCTCACCGGATCCCTCCCACACTTGCACCTGCAGTCTAAAAGCAGAATCTTTTCTTTGTCTCCTTTCCAGGGAGGTCCATGCTTCCTTCCAATAGTCCTATTCTTTATGCAACTTCTTTGGGTCTGTTTGTAGCCTGCTTATGATTTGTGTGACAGCTAAGATCTGCTTATAAGTGAATAAATGCCATATTTGTTGTTCTGGGTCTGGAAGACTCTCACTTGGTATAATTTTGTCTAGTTTCATTCATTTGCTTGCAAATTTCGTAATGCAATCTCATTTAACCACAGAGTAATGGTTATTGTAAGAAGAAGATTAGGCTGATTTTAAGTATGTTTCAGGCACTTTGAATGGAGTCTATAGAGATTTCCATGTTCAATAAAAATATAACTGTGTTTCTGTTGCTATGGTAGAAATTCTGTGCTTTTTTTTCCCCTGTAGACAAAAAAGCAGGAGGAGAACAACCCCATGGCAGTACAAGGAACAGGAAGAAATGATATTTTCTGGTTTGTGAGGTTAATGTGTTTGTCAACTTATTTATTATTTATAAATATATGTTATTGATGAATAAATTACTATTTATTGGTGATGCTATTTAGTACATCCTTGTTTGTCAGTGAATTTTATTTATTAATAAGCTGAAGATTATTTTAAATATAAACATGATATAGAGTAAATGTCATTATTTAATCAGATATAAATATTTTATATAAGACTATGGCAGTAACTGAGTAGTTCAGTACACAATGCAACTATAGTAATCGAGAGTTTTCATTGTCTGTTTCTCCTTTAACTGTCACCTAATCTACACAATGCAAGTGAGGTTAAAGTTTAATGCTAATAATATGATGTAAGTAATACTAAGAGACAATTTTATATTTTTAAATTTTTGTTTCTTCTCAGTTTTGCTCTTGAGTTGCTTTAAATGTATAAAGTCTCAGAAATTCCAACTCATTCAAAACTTTCCTGTCATATATTTTTTTCACAAGTCAACCTTAGAGAACATTTTTAGGTAGCATGGTTCTGTCTTTTGCTATGATGAATGAGATGCATTTTCAATTAATTGGAAGTGAAACAAAGATTATGAAAAATGAGTTCAAGAAAGACTGATTAAAATTCTATCACGAGTATTATTGGTGATAACCGAGCATTCAACATTTAGTCATTTTTTTTCTAAAAATACTCATAAAACTCATTAGAAAGTATTATGTTATATAAATAAAAAAATAAATAGTTTTCAGGAACACTTTTTCTAATTTTTATTGCTATATTTTGTTTTAATTAATTTGTAATACATTATCTTTTTCTCATTTGCTTCAAAAATAAACACGCAGATGAGGAACTATAGTTTATATTGCTATATTGAAACCTCTGTTGCAATTAATCCTATGATAATATTTTGCAATTACAAGAGTTATAGCGTGTAAACCTTTTCTAAAAAGCCACTCAAAAATTACTTAATACCAAGTTAAAAGAAAAACAATAAGATATAAGATCATGGGAGCAACAATGTGTGTCACATATCCAGCTCCCAAGGTTCCTATATGAAGCAATGTTGTAAACATTTAGGATTTAAAATTTTCAGATATTTTCCCCACTGAGTCCTTTCATTTATATTCCCTAGTTTTAAAAAATGTCAAATAATCTGGTGGGTCTGAATATTTTTGAACATATCAAAACTATATACAACTCATTGATATTCTAGATTTGATACTTAAATATCCATATATACCACACATATAATGAATATTACAGTAAATGTAAATATATATGTATGTATATATATATATATGTTACAGCCTTATACTTGGTTATAATCTCTCATCTAGTTTGCAATAATATAAAAGTCACATGGTCAAGAATACATTTGAGAGGATGGAGAAATGACTTAGTAGTTAAGAATTTATACTGCTTTTGTAGAATGCTTGAGTTGGGTTTCCAAAATCCTTATCAAGAAGTTTACAACACGTGTAACACCAAATGAAAGAGACAATGACTCCTCCTGAATCTGTATACACCTGCAGTCATAAGCACATAACCCCTACCAAAATATATAATTAAATACAATGAAAAACAATAATACTACTAAGAGCATGCCATTGTGCCTCTTGCCTGTGAAGTTAATATTTATGTTTTTTATATGCATAGATTATTTAAAATATCAAATTACATAACATACTTTTAAGTTTATTACCACTAAACAATTGGTGGATATTATCAAGTGGCTTTGTTTTGGTACTTGAGAATGAAATTGCGAGTTTAGACTCTTAGTAATGGAGAGGGAAGAGACATAAATCCAAAAAGTACGCTTTTATCTCATCAATATGCAGACACTGACCATTTGTTTATGATATATTTTCCCTAGTGGTAAGTTTCTCTTTTTCCAAATGTGATTCATCCTCCTTTACTTGCAATAGATCTCTTTATAGTCATATTTGACAAAGAACAGAAGAGGTTGAGGTACCTACTTTACCCAGCAATTAAAAAATGAAGACAAAGAGACACAATTCCTACCACTGAAGGGATACATAGACATTGCTAGAACAAGGTAAAAAGGGAAGGCAGGAAATTCACCAAGAAGATACCATTAATTCGATTAAAGTCTAATCTCCATATGAGCTGGAGGTCTTCCCACCCCTTGGGGTTGTTTCCCTACTCGGGAAATCTGTAAAGCTTGTCAATAAACTCTGAATTACTGCTCAATTATTTTTTCTGATTTATTTTTCAATGAATGGAGTGTGTGTATGTGTGTGTGTGTGCATGTGTGTGTGTGTAAAATCTCCACAATCTATGGAAAGGAATAAGGAATTATGATACCAAAAGGGACGATGCTAGATCTATCGCACATGTGTTTAGAAACTAAAAATACTTTTTATGACTAAGGATAAACACTCAAACTCAATATTTACAAAGAGGAAATAAGAATGCCTCTGTATGATTTCTTTTCTCAGTACATGAAATTATTAAATACTAAGTCTACAAAATAAGTAACATCATGGTTTCATATCTATATGTTCTCTGTCTCTACAAACATTTGAGATGTCATTTTCTTACTGTAATTTTGCAATCAATCATCATTAAATTATTTTCAGCATTCACAACTAATTTAAGAACAATTCCTTGTGGTTGCATTTCAATTGTATTTTAATAAATAAAGCTTACCTAAAGATCTGAGAGAAAAACATTGCAACATTGTGCACCAAATGGAGATTGTGCTCCATTTTCCTGGCCACCCAGACCTGAAAAATCACACAGAAACTATACTATTATTTTCCAATGGCTTAGGCATATTTCTAGCTAGCTCTAACAACTTAACTCATTTTTATTAATCTATGTATTATCGTAAGGCTTTGGCTTATCGGTAAGGCTCTGGTATCCCCCAACAGTCACAAAAGTCCCACCTTCTGCTAAGTCATTTGCCCAAACAGCTTTATTCAATAACCAATAAGTGGGCTGGAGAGATGGCTCAGAGGTTAAGAGCACTGGCTGCTCTTCCAGACGTCCTGAGTTTAATTCCCAGCAACCACATGGTGGCTCACAACCATCTGTACTGAGATCTGGCGCCCTCCTCTGGCATATGGGCATACATCGAGGCAGAATGTTGTATACATAATAAATAAATAAATCTTTAAAAAAATAACCAATAAGTGCAGTATATATATACAGAAGCACATTCTACATCAATTCCTAATGACACTGTTGGATACTGATACTTGGGGGAAAAAAAAGCACACTTTTTAGATATTTCTGATACATCTTTTCTACACTGAATGAAATAAAAGAGTAAGTATTCCTTTATTTTTAATGTTTAACATCTTTTTGTTGTTTTTCAAGACAGGATTTCTCTCTGTAGCTTTCGTTCCTGTCCTAGAAATACTTCTTATCTATCTATCTATCTATCTATCTATCTATCTATCTATCTATCTATCTATCTATTTATTAAAGATTTCTGTCTCTTCCCCACTGCCGCCTCCCCTTTCCCTCCCCCTCCCCCAATCAAGTCCCCCTCCCTCGTCAGCCCAAAGAGCCATCAGGGTTCCCTGCCCTGTGGGAAGTCCAAGGACCACCCACCTCCATCCAGGTCTAGTAAGGTGAGCATCCAAACTGCCTAGGCTCCCACAAAGCCAATATGTGCAGTAGGATCAAAAACCCATTGCCATTGTTCTTGAGTTCTCAGTAGTCCTCATTGTCCGCTATGTTCAGCAAGACGAATGGATGAAGAAAGTATGGAATATATACATACTAGAGTACTACTCAGCAGTAAAAAACAAGGACTTCTTGAAGTTTGCAGGCAAATGGATGAAAATAGAAAACACTATCCTGAGTGAGGTAAGCCAGACCCAAAAAGAGGAACATGGGATGTACTCACTCATATTTGGTTTCTAGCCATAAACAAAGGACATTGAGCCTATAATTTGTGATCTTAGAGAAGCTAAATAAGAAGGAGAACCCAAAGAAAAACATATAGGCATCCTCCTGAATATTAACCTTCATCAGGCGATGAAAGGAGACAGAGACACACATTGGAGCGCCGGACTGAAATCTCAAGGTCCAAATCAGGAGACGAAGGAGAGAGAGCACAAGCAAGGAACTCAGGACTGCCAGCGGTGCACCCACACACTGAGACAATGGGGATGTTCTATCGGGAACTCACCAAGGCCAGCTGACCTGGGTCTGAAAAAGCCTGGGATAAAACCGGTCTTTCTGAACATAGAAATATTTCTTGTAGAACAGGCTGGTGTAAAATTCACAGATATCCACCTGCCTCTGCTTCCCGCGTGTTGTGATTAAAGGTATGTGCCACCGCTGCACAGTTTAACATATATTTTTAACAGCTTCTTCTTTTATATATACTTCCCAACATTAGTTTGCTCTCCTCAACACTTCCAAGCTCCACGCACCTTCCTACTCCAAAAGATCGAGTTGCCCTTCTTTTCACTCAGTAAAGACTAACACACATACTTTGCTGAGTTTAGTATGATATTGCATGTTTAAATAGTACTTTGTGGCATGGGACAGGATTTCTAGGCCTATGAAGAGTCATTTTTCAACCTAGTATAAAAAGCATTCATGCATTGATGCATTGGTATGGATTTGTTTTAATACATAGATAGATAGATAGATAGATAGATAGATAGATAGATAGATAGATAGATAGATAGATCTGTTTGAATGAATTCTGGACATAATAAAAAAGCTAACTATTTAATAAAGGTGTGTCTGACAATAGAAATAAATAATCTATTTTATCCAGAGAAAGTAGATTTAGTTTCTTATATTCCTATTATCTGCTTCATTTTATATCCAGATTTCCCAAGTCATAGTATACTTTGCTCTGAAAGTTCATCGATTTTTGTGTAATTAACAGTTTTACTTTACTTTAGGCTCTCATCGTTCCCCGTACACACTCATTATTATGGTTGTCAATTACCTTCTTAACTGTATGGTTTTAATAAAGGTGGTTCTACTATTAACAAATTGCTCAAAAGCTACTAATAGCTCTCTGGAGAGCACTTGTCTCACCCTATATCTCCCAACTTATTCAAAGGTCACATTAATTATATCTTCCTTACTGAGAGGAAATCAACATTTCAGTTAGAGGGACTCATGACTCTGCTCAGAACAAGAGGAATAAATCTTGAATGTTGACTGTCCCCTAGTAGCCCTTTCAAGAAATTTTCTCTTGTAAATGCAATCAATCCAAAAATAAGAAAAAATCTGGTTGTAGTTTAAAGACTTACTTTTTTTTTTCTGAAAACGCTAACTCACTATTCGTTGTTAATTGTTACAGTAAACTATTATGCTGTCATATATTTTTTAGTAAAAACATACACAGTGGTCTTAAGACAGTCTTGACAAGGTTTCTTTGTGCAAGTAAAGTGTTTTCTTTACTATTTCAGTTTTCAGGAAAACCAGCATGTAAGTTGATTTCCCAGAATTTTCTCTCCATGTGATTCAGAGTTTTTGGATAATTTCTTAGGAAATAATTCTGAGGAAGCAAGGAAAGATGCAAGAAAAGTTCTGGAAATTGGGATATCTAAGTAATAGTAAATGACAATAAAATTTTTATTTCTGAAACTAATTATTTTTGTATTTAGATGCACTAAATGTACCATTAAACTAGCTTTCTAACTCATTACACACTTATTGTTAATAAGTTACACAAGACACACTATTTTCTCATATACTATAGACTTCAATAAATTGTTGATTATGTAAATTAAGAAGTATACTCATACATACACTTGCTGTAGTAAATAGAACTAATAATACCTGTTTATCTAGGGCATGTTTCAAGCTTTAGCAGACAGTACATAAAGAACTAATCATACAAGTGGGAGAATTTTAATCTAACAGTGAAACATGTTTCAGTCACATTGTAGTCAAACACTTATTTGGTACCTAATTCCCAAAATTAATGGAAATAAAAAATTCAGTGGCAGAGGGACTGAAAAAATGACACTTCCTGAGAGAAGCTGAGAAGATGGACTCAGATCAAGCAATCATGTCTCTCAGTATGGAAATATTTCTGCTCAATGTCCTGCCCCATAATATTAGAATTACTCTGGTAACTTTCCAAAATCATAGCTCAGACCATTGACATAGTGTATATAGGTCACCTTCCAGAGGTGGAGAAAGATTAAAATCAATAGCTAGTATTTACATGTAGATTGCTATTTTGTGAGCTTATCAATTATTTTCAAATGAGATGAAATGTAGCCAAGTAGGCAAAAGCACATTCTCTCACACACACACACACACACACACACACACACACACACACAAACCCTTAAGGCAAAACAAACAAGAACACCTGACATTGTTAAAACAGTATATATTTTTGAAGAGGTTATACTCTCATCAAAAGATTAACATGTATGGAAAGAACTGCTTAGGAATCTGAACTTTTAGCAAATGATACTTTCGTATCTTTTGAACAAATGTCATTAAATCAAATTCTCTTGAGTAATTCCTTTGTATTCATGGTGTAATGTGACAAGTTACTCAACATTTCTGATGCTAGCTTTGAGTCTGATTTCTTAGTATCGAATAGGTTGAAAGCAATAGTAAAACTGTGAGGTAAGAAGACGGATATGATAGGCACCTAGTTAATATTCAGATGAAACAGCTAAGCTGGATAGACATATCTCTTTTCTCCATTCCATTCTAAGACTTTCTTCTATCATCTATTGTAAATTTGAAGCTCATAATTATCATTTATCTCAAAATCTAATAATTGTAGGGCATAGCTAATCTAATTTTCACTTTCTTATAATGAATACTTAATTATATCTTAGGCTAAATGATTCATAATTCTTTTTTGATGCATCTAAATCTTACTTCTATGATATCTTGAACCCAATTTTAACTTTACTTGTATCCATAATAAAACACTATAATAATATCTTCATCAACACAGCAGTCCTATAGAGTTCAAGCATGTTTTTCACCCCAGGGTAGATTGGACCTCATTCCTGTATTTATTCAAATGCTAATTCATTTCAAAGAAAACATGGAAGACAAGAAATATCTCTACAGCTCCTGTTTTAAGGCAAGAAAGAAAGTCTCATAGGATAACTTATATAAATAATTGTTTAACTCAATTAAATTTCATTTATCATTAATGAATGTTATAGAGGTAACCATCCACTCTTTGTCTGTGAGGTACCTAAAAGTAAAACCAGGATCTCTCCCTAGTACATGAGCTAGCTTGTTGTAGTCCAATCCCTATGGTAGGTTACCATGCTCAGACTTAATGTGTGGGGGATAGCAGTTAAGTCTTTTTCCAATTTAATGTGCCAGAATTTGTTGACTTACAATAAGAACCCTTACCCAATCAGAGGAATGGAAGTAGGATGGGTGGTGGGGAGGCATGGGGGAAGGAGGAGGGATGGGAGGAACTGTGGATTAAATGTAAAATGAAATTAAAAAAAACATTAAAAAGCCTCGACACAATGATATGAAAAAAGAAACTCACAAAGACGATGTAGAGTTCATTTTTTGTTGGACTTCTTACTGCTCGACATGCAGTCCCCCCTTAAAAGTAGTTTTCCCTTAGTTACATATCCTTGGATAAAAATAAAGTTCCATTCGCAAGTAGTTATCAATTGGAATTAGTGTCTGTGTTAAGGATGGAGCATGTGTCTTTTTCTTCTTTCAGCTCTAGGACCCCATCTTGGGCAGACCTGGGCAGACCCTGTGCATGCTGTGTCAGTCTCTGTAAGTTAGTATGTGCTTCGATTATTTTAATTTAGAGGACCTTGTTTTGTTAACGTCCTCCACCCCCTCTGGCTCTTATGCTCCTTCATCCTCCTCTTTAGCAGCATTCTTTTTTGAATTATTAATTTCTCCCAGGAAAGCAAGAAACTTATTAAAGGATTATTTGGACTATGAGAAAAGGCACATTTAAGAAAAACCAGTGAGTGACTGTCACAGAGCAAAGTGCGGTAGACAGTGCAAAAAAATATATATATAACAGTCTACAAAAGTAGCTAGACATACTCTCAAGAATGACCTTTGTGCAAGATACTCTAGTAAAAAAAAGTAAAGTATGCTAAATAACCATATAATTTTGCCTAAATAAAATCAAAACTCACAGTGATAAGAAAGAGAAATATAAAATCATTAAGAGAGATATGCACAGAGACCAGAGATGACAGACATTTTCATGTCATTGTGAGGTGAGCGCAATATCCCCTAATTTGAGAATTTTATTATGACAAGAAAGTCACTGAACTTTAATATATTGTTCTTATATGTTTGATTTCAACTGCATTTGAATAAAGTAAGTCAAATCATAAACATAGAAAGGAATGAAAAAAAAAGTGTAGCAACAATGAATGATAAAGATGGCCATCAGAAAACAAAGTTTGTTCCAATAGTGAGGGGACTTAAGAACCACATCCCGCCCCCAAATCCACCTATCCTCCTGCAGCCTTGGTGGAACTCTGAAACACAACTTGATCCAATACTGAGGGGACTTAAAAGGTGCGTGAACAGGCATGTGGAGGGACACCCCACTCTCAAGGATCTCCATAATGGGACAAAAAACCCTGGGACCCTCCCCCAATTCCCTCAACATTTTTAGCCAGCCAACAGTAAGTTTCCTGCTTGTAGGCTCCCCCAAATCCTAACCCCATCCACTGGACCCCCCAAGCTACTAGCCACACTCCAGCTGAGACCTGAGAGTTTGATATAATACTGAAGGGACCAAGAACTTGGTACAACACTGAGAGGACCAAGAGAGAGCACCATGAGAGCAAACCAGGAGGTAAGAACAAAAGAGCAGGCTTATATACAGCTCAAGACTTTCTGAAACGACATTGACAGTACAGAGCAGACCAAGAAAACTTCCACATGCTCAGACAACCAGTGCAAGGATTGAACCAAGACGTAAAGACACTGCTGGCCTCGTTTGAAGGAAGAGACGGGTAGGCGCCAATGCAAGAATTCTTCCAAAAACGTAAAAAAACAATTTTGTAACACCAGAACCCAGTGGTCACACAACAGGAAGACTTGACCATAATAACCCAGAAGAAGTAGAAGAAAACAACCTTAAATGAAACTTTATGAAAATGATGGAGACTTATAAAGAGGAAATGACTTTATCCCTACTGCATGTACTGACCTTCTAGGATCCTATTCTCTTTGGATGTATACGATGTTCAGCCTAGATATAGTAGGGAGGGCATTGGACCTTCCACAAAGCAATGTGCCTTACCCTATCTGAGGATTGGATGGGGTGAGAAAGGAAGGTGTGTGTGGGAATGCTAGGAGGGGACGGAGTGGAAATTTGGATTGGTATTTTTAAAGATCTAATAAAATAAAGTGGCAGTCATTGGAATATTTTAACAGCGTTAGAAGAGAATCGTATCTTTTTTGGTAGAGAAATTTGACATAAATAAAATTTATTAAATACTACAAAATTCTCGGGTACCAAACATTGGATAATGCAGCAGTGATGTAACATGCAACAAGCCATGTCATTTCCAAAAGATTGATAAAAAATTTTAAGCTAGGTATATTATGGGATTAATTTTCATGTTCCCTCTACTTTCAGCAAGATTTAAATACTTGGAATCATGGTGGGGTCCATCCTTGATGGAATTCACATGTTCCAGGGCAGAAGTATGAAGATTAGAATTATTAAGCAAAAAGAAAAACAATATGAGAGAAGCAAAAACAGAAACACAGAACAGCACTGAAAAAGAAATTCAGTGACTACTGAATTTGCCATTGGTGATCTTCTACATGTTTAAATACATAATCATGTGATTACCGTTATACAGAGATATTTCTTCCCAAGCTTCATCTAGTTTCTGTAAATTCTGTACTTTCTATTTTTATTATTTTGAAACCATATCTTTATTTTGAACATTTGTCAAATAACATAGTCAAACAACACATATCCTCTAAGATAGGCTCAACTAAACAAAAAATCAATTTCTGTTTCCCATCATTTGGTCTTTGTCTTTCAGAACTTGCTTTTCCTTCATGTTAGTAACATCTTTTATGTAACTTTCCTAATGATTCAAACATTAAACATTTTTGAGAGTTCCATTATTTTACTAAGTACTAATGTGCCCACTGGAAATCAAGCTGTTATGTTATGATAAAAGATCTATTGTTTACTAGGATTCCTTGGCAATGAAAAGTTGTTAAATTATAAGATAATATATTTTCAGTAGCTTTCTACTTTAACTTTCACAAATACATGGTTCTGCAATTTATTTCAAAATTAAAATTGGTATTTCAAAGAAAAATACTCAATGCATCCCTTTCATCTCAAAAATTGACATTTTACTAAGGTGAAGCACAATTGTGGTCAAATGACAATATTCCCTACAGAGGGGGCTGCGTTGTCATAATGTCCAGTTTCCCTTCTTGCACAAAGATCAAGAGTGAGTCACATGGTTTATTTTCCTGTCCTTTCCCCCCTTAACTTTTGTAGCATTAGTTTCTATGTTGAAACTGTTGATTGTATCTGTATACCATAGCAGATGGAGCCTTAGGGTGATGAAACCCTGACGGAAGCCTCAGCAAAGAAAGTCACGGAATGTACATCGTCTGTACAGAGGGTGACAGACTCTGTAATTTAGGCCATGAGAAACTGATAGATTCAGGTCATGTTTCTGAAAAATTGCTTCACTGTAAGGAAATGGTGAAGGCTGAGTGAGCTGAGTGTCATGGAGAAAGGCAGAGCACGGATAGCAAACACACAAGCAGAGGGCTTCCAGGAGCAACTATGACAGATTATGACACAATATCCTGCGAATAATCTTATTAGGGGAATGTAGATCAGTAGTTAGGAAGGTTCTCTGAGAACACTGCGGGCTCATTTAATGTCCAATTGCATTATTTTCATGTTTGAATTTGGTCAACATAGTTAGACCCTTGAAAGCAGTTCTTCATCCATGTAGTGTAGAGACATATGAGTATTAGATGAATTATGAGTGATTTAATAATTCTTAGTCTGCAATCTTATGTAAATGTGAATAAAACTGTAAATCAAGCATTTATTCACAACCCACTTGGCTTGAGAACAATTTTAATTTGATTTTATTTGGTAGCAGAAGTTGACCTAAATTAAGCAAAAAATATTGGATTCTTAGCCTTACAAGTTTATGTTTCTCTGACAAAATATTAACATGACTTAGTATTTGTTCCAAAATTAAAAATGCTAAAATCACTGATGCTAACTTTTGTTTCTTTTCTTGCTTGTTTGAGATAGTTTTTAGAATATTCTTTCTCTCTACATAATTATAAAATTTATGCAATTCAAACATTATTCAAATAAATAATTAGGAATTAATTCCTGTAGAGTTCATACTTAATCATGATATTTATTATTACAGTAAACAGCATTTATAGTCTTTGAATTTTTAGATATTTATTCTTAGTAATGTACAAGCTTCTTTTTATTGGTTAATAAATAAATACCTACAATATGTTTATGTGTGTGAAGTCATTTAAATTCATGTATTTTAATACAGATAAGGTTGTCAGTGTGCTGCTGATTACAAAAATGTGATTTAATAAAGAAAACATAAAATGAAAATTTACCAACTTGCAATTGTTTCTGGTTAGCTTTTATTTTTACTGTGTGTGTGTACTGGGAAAAGGCACATGTTTAGTAATGAGGGGATAACGCGTGGTAGCTTTTCTCTGTCTCCACACCTGGGTACTCTTAATCACACTCACGCTGTCAGCTTTGACAACAATCTCTTTACTCGCTGAGGCATCTCACAGGCTCTCTGTCCTCAACTTTGACTGCTGCATTATGTTGTCTTTTTAATTATTCTTCTGCTTCTCACGTGATAGAGGTTTCCTGGGAAACTGCCTACTCACCCTGGGAAGGGAACCAACTCATGGTAGACAGAAGTAAGATTTGCACTGAATTCAAACTCACTGAAGGAAGTATGGGTGATGAGTTAGTTACAGGAGGAGAGTTTATATAGAAGAAGCTTCATGATAATGAAGTTCACCTCACCACATGTGACAGCTAACAGAAATGCAAGGCTGACCGGTTTGTACAATTTGCAGGCAGCAGCTCAGAACCAAGAGATCTGTCCTGTGGACAGCTCACCTGGTCAGCCTTCTACCCCCAGTTATCTATTCCTCTGGGAGCCTAGGCAGTTTGGAAGCTCACCTTACTAGACCTGGATGGAGGTGGGAGGTCCTTGGACTTCCCACAAGGCAGGGAAACTTGATTGCTCTTTGGGCTAACGAGGGAGGGGGACTTGAGTCGGGGAGGGAAAGGGAAATGGGAGGCGGTGGCGGGGAAGAGTCAGAAATCTTTAATAAATAAATAAAAAATTTAAAAAAAAAGAAAATGGTGGTGAGGAGCCTTCAAGAGGCTTCCAAGATTCCACATGTGACCCTTTGTTTACCTCATGAAGCTGGAGTCTCTCACTTCATCCTGAAGAGAATGCTTCAGTTCTCGAGAATTTGTTATTAAACAAAACAATCCTAAAAGGAAATTTAGAAAGTGTAAGAGCATTTAATTTTACTTTACTAATATCACTTATGAGAAAAGAATAATTTTATATATATTATATCTGTGTGTATAGTCATGTAGTATTTGTAGGAAATTTTTTAAAACCACTATGCAATACTTTTTAATATTTACAGTAAATTTAGCAACTATGTACTCATGATAGAACTGTTTTATTTTAATCTTACAGAACTAATTGAATAACTTATATAATAATATATGTATGAAAGTAGTTCTTTGGTATAAACAGAATCTAGTGAATATCTCATTTGTAGTATTTGATTTTAGTTAAAACTAAATATAATGTTCTTGATTCATCATATCGACAATTTATTAATAATTTGGTACTATATGTAATTTAAGTTTCCTTTTAATATGAGGTAGACATCATTTTCCTTATAGATTTAATAGACTTTAAAGAAAATATTAATTAAGTATAACTTTTAAAAAACACTTCTCTAAAAAATAACTGTTTACATTTATAGTCTAAAATAAATAAAATATATTTTCATATAGATATGAAGAGATATTCTCTTAGACTAGGAGTGAGATATCTTTTAATTTTATTAAGGTCTAGATTTCTTCTCTACTGTACTTGAAATGAATGTAGATAACTTTCTGTCCATCAAATTTTTATGAAGGCCGTGAGTTGAAATTACCTGTCATAATAATGGGTATTTGTTAAAATTGATTTAGATAGCTTCTTTAATTTTAGCTTCATCCTCGTATTCACTCCCAAAGCTTCTGCATCACTCTCTATCAAATTTTCTCACTTTTTTTTTTTTTTTTGTGGACACAGGGTCTTCTTGTGGCTTAATGTGAGGATATTATTAGTTTCCATAGAGGAATTCTTCCTCAGAAAAATTAACATCAAAAATCACTGGATTTTAATATACTTCTAATAACAGCTATTTAAAAATAGAATTTACTGACATGCAAGGCATTTTATTTCTGTCCAGGCAGCTTGTTCTCCTTAATTTTTTTATTCTAGCTGCATAGGGAGCACTGAATTTCTTACGAAGTGTCGTTGGTTCTGCTTTCCCCACTTTCATTAGATGCTGCTAATCAAACCATAGAAGACAAGAATATGAGAGGAGAGTAAAAAGAAGGAACTGCTTACCTGGGACATCTGTGTGGCACTGTCGGGAAGTGGAACTTGTATTCTTCTGCTGTTATTGATTTCCCTTCTCAGATGGTGTTGGGCATCAATTATTCACAATTTTAGGTAATTTCAACATTACTACTTGATTTGAAAGTTTTACAGTGTCTCCAACTTATGTATTTCTCTACTTCTTGCCAATGTTCAGTTCCCTTATCTACCTTTCTGACTTTTCATTCATTAAAAACTGTGGACTGGTGAGGTTTGTGTGTCAACTTGACAGAAGCTAGAGTCATCAGCTAGGAAGGAGCCTCAGATGAGGAAATGCCTCCAGGTGTAAGGCATTTTCTCAATTAGTAATCAATAAGGGAGAGCCCAGCTCATAGTGGACGGTATTGTCACTGCATTGGTGAACCTGAGTTCTAGAAGAAGTCAGGCTGAGCAAACAATGGAAAGAAAGCCATTAAGAGTGTCTTCCATGACCTCAGCATCATTTCCTGCCTCTAGGAACCTGCCCAGTGTGAGTTCCTGTCACGACTTACTCCAGTAATAAACAGCAATGTGGAAGTATAAGCCAAATAAACCCTTTCATCCTTGACTTGCTTTTGGTCACGTTTTGTTTCAGCAATAGAAATCTTACCTAAGACACACTGGTTATATGTTCTAATTGATGTTTTCTTTTGAAACAGAAAACCCCTTGCAGAAACTATTCCCAAAAGCCAGAGTTTGACTACATATACAACTATCTGTGTAAAATACATACTTGTGTTAATTTTGCATATTACCAAAAAGAAGCTTGAAAATATTTATAAAAACTTGATGTCTCAGATTGAGGAATTTTATGCTGTTAATGTGAATCTGGAATAAAAGGAACAATTCGCCACAACAACTCATTGACAAATGACAAAAAGTTGTGTCCTGTTTGAGCATGTATTGTGAATACTTTGTTATATTGCTCCATCTAATTTTCACTTTTCTCCCACTATACCAATGTCTCACTGGGGCTCTATATGTCTCCTTAATAACATTGGTCAGTTTATGTAATCAAGAAATGATAAGGTGTCAGGAGAAAAGACTCATGGTAGAACTTACTTATACTGCTCTTTTCTTGCATTTCTTATTCTTTTTAATGAATATTAAAACTTATTTACTATATAAAATTTTCTAATACATTTACATACTCAGAAAAACTTTAAAATCCATTTTAATATGATATCAATCGTAGCCCTATTCCATTATAGTAAACAACTATTAGCTTTAACATTTTAGTCATTTTTCTGTAGGGATACATATTTTAGTAACTTGTCTTCTTTGATGATTCCTCTTCAAAATTAATTTTGTCATGAATTTAACAAATGTTCCAAAAGTTGGAAAAAAACTTGGAATAAAGGGAAAGATTAAATAAAAATAATAAGAAAAAATATTATCTTTCTGTAGTTCCATAAAGAAAACTTGGTGATCTCATTATTCTAAATGGAGAGAGGTTCTTTTTCAGTTTTAATTAATCATATTGTGATGGAGGAGGGTCATCTCTCTATCTGTTGTTTCATTGGTTAAGTAATAAAGAAACTGCTTGGCCTCTGATAGGGTAGAATTTAGATAGGCAGAGTAAACAGAACAGAATGCTGGGAGAAAAAAGCTGAGTCAAGGAGTCGCCATGATTCTCCCACTCCAGACATACACAGGTTAAGATCTTCCCTGGTAAGCCTCCTCATGGGCTACACAAATTATCAAAAATGGGCTAGCCCAGGTGTGAGAGTTAGCTGAGAAAAGGCTAGATATAATGGGCCAAGCAGTATTTAAAAGAATACAGTTTCCATGTAATTATTTTGGGTAAAGCTAGCCGTGCCGGCGGCCAAGCCCGCTGCTCCCTATTACAACAATTTTGAAAACTGATTATCTTTTAAAATTTATTTTGTACAGGTAAACATATTACTTTAAATTAAAACAAGCTTATCATCATAAGTAGTGTTTATAAAATATTTTTAAGTTTACAATAAACAAACCAATTATCTATGATCAGTAAGTTCAAGCATTGTTTTCTGATTTTTTAAGCTACTTTTTTTTAAATTTTACATTCCAACAATGGATTACACTCCCTCCTCTCCTCCCAGTCTTCCCCATCAACTCCCCTCTGCCTCTCTCCCCCATCCACTCCTCCACCATTTCTATTCAGAAAAGGGCAGATCTTCCATGGATATTAACAAAGCTTAGGATATCAGGTTGCAATAAATCAGCAAAAGAGATAGCCTTTGCTCTCACTGTTGGGAGTTTCACCAAGCTACACAGCTCTACAACTGTTAGGCCAAGACTGCTGAAGAGAGGAAGAAAGAATGATAGAAGCCAGAGGGGTCAATGATATCAAGAAAACTCAAAGAATGGATTAACCTGGACTCATCAGAGATCACAGAGCCTGAACCAACAACCAGGAGCCTGTACGGTACTGGCTTAGGGCTTGGCAAATATATGTAACGGTATTCCTTAGTCTTAACCACAGTAGAAATCCTCAATATTGCTAGGCCCAAGGATCTGCGGTAGACTCTCTGTGACGCTTTAAGCTTTACACACACAATTGTGATCCTCATTCAATTGAAATTGGTCAAAATTCCCCTCTCCTTTCTTTTTGCTCTTTTCCTCCTTCTTTTTCACCTCTTCCTCATCTTCCTCCTCCCTTTCCTTTTCTTCTTGTTCACTAGCATGTGGACATGTTTAATACAAACTCATAAACTCTTAAAAATGCAGCCTCAGCACCGTAAGATAAAGTATGTATTGCACCTCTTCATAGTAGAATAAAACATTTTGTTTTCAAATTATAAATATTCATTAAAGTTATCGGTGTATACCCAGAGTGAATCATGTATAACTATATGTTAATATAGTTTTTTTTTAAAGTAGATATCTGTTATATGCAATAAATTATGTTTAACATGTTTGTATCTTGAATATAAAGGTCTCAATGAAACATTTAATTTTCTATGATATAGCTCTGACAATAATATTGTTGTGCCTAATTTTAATATATGACTGATTTAAAAAACCACATCAGACTTCAAAATGATAAACTATAATACTGTTTTATATTAATTTTCAATGTCTTATCTCTTGTGTGCTAATGTATAACAAAGCAAATTATAACAAAAAATAGTCAATATTTCTTTTCTACTTTTAGAGACTGTTTAATAGCTAATGACGACTATAATGGATATTTGGACTTTTCTAACTGCTGTTCTCAAGAGACTTTGGGAACCAAATCTCATTGGAAGAAAGTCTGTGTTCCTTATTTAACTCATCAAGAATTGTGTCTAGTACCATTCTCTACAATATATTTGGTACATGCCTTAATATGGTTGAAAGATCAAAATATGTCAATCTTTTTAAATTTAAAACTTCAGTTAAAGATTAAGAATGTAACAATTAAGTTAATTCAGTCTTTGAAGTGATAAAAAAAAATTCCCTTCAACTATTCAATTTAAGAGTGATGTGGAGTATATCTTTAAAGGGTACTCATTAATACATAATTATAATTGAATTCTATCATTTTATGACTGAAAAATATATTCCATTATATTTTTTGCAAGTGTCTTCCCTCATATAAAATATTTCTTGACGTTTCAATTCATTAAAGTTATTTATAGTGCATACCCAATACTAGTATAAAATATTTTAAATAAACTAGTTTTTCCAATATTTATCTTCCTTACTTGGGACCAGATGGATCAATAAGTAGTTTGCGACAACCATAGTCTGATTGTCATTCATTTTGCATTAGGCAAATTAAAACTCAGAAAGAAACACAATAGACACAAATGTAATTAACCCAAAATATGTGAATTCAAATGGATAAAGTTCAATTGTAAATCTTAAATTAATATATACTGACTTTCCATTTCTAAGAACTTGGAAATTTATCTTATTATAGAATTCCTCATTTCCTAAATTTTTGTATTTCATTCTCAAAAAATGGTAGCATATCCAAAATGAAATTTGAGGTGATTCAAACTGCAAGTAGAATATGATTTTTAACATGTTCTTCTTTATCATAAATTAAAATGTAGTCTACAAATATTTTACTATTTGCCAATATGCAACCATAATATAATCCATTCCCTTTCAGGGATGTAGTACCAATATTCCATTCTGCATGTTTTCTGTTTTTAATGTCTAAATGTAGTATCTGTGATCATAAAAAAATGTGTTTTTTGGTACTCTGTCAAATATAGTGTTTACCAGACTTGATGTATATATCTCAGGTCAACAAAGCCATGAACTATTCAATGTAAATTAACTTTAAATATAAGTGACTATGTAGCATGGGAGGTCCTTCTGTCTGTGTGTTAATTTTTTTGGTTAATGAATCAAGAACTGGCTTGGCCTATAGCATGGTAGGAGAAGGACGACGTCAGAGAGATGCCATGGAGCTGCAGGAGACAGATGCAGGTTGTAACTTTAGCCAGTTAGCTACAGCCACGTGGCATTACACAGATTAATGGAGATGGGTTAAATTAATATGTTAGAAGAAGCTAGAGTTAGTGGGCTGAGCAGTGATATAATGAATACAGTTTTTGTGTGATTATTTCATGGCTAAGCTAGCCCCGCATCCGGGAAGAACAGCGGCCTTCTCCTCCAAAAACTATGTTCCTCAATGTAAGTAAACTATGTATTTATAAAATTAAGTACAGATTAGTGTCTTAAATAATAAACGAAATGTATAATTAAAAACTCACTTTGAATTACTTTTCAAAATGCTGCAATATAATCAGTTTTTTGATACAAAACTCTTCAACTACAAAACTAAAGTTCATTTAACTGAAAAAGTTCAGTTTTTATTACCTTACTACTGTCTTAACATGGGAAGTTTTTCATACTAAGTACTTACTTAATCGCTATGAAATATGGATTGAATATGTGCAGGTTTTACTTTACAGATTGTGCTTAGAAAACAAGTGGGTCAGGAATTTATAGCAAAACTTAATGTACCTTTGTGGATGAATACAACTGTGCTTTCTAATTGAACACATTAAGATATCGAATTACTTTAGTGAATGAATAACAAGCTGATATTAAGTTTGGCAATATGTCATTGTATTCTTAGAAAATCAGAGTGAATAATTTAATTTGATATTGAATACTTGAAAATATGAACATACACATTAAAAGATAAAGTGGTTATTAGTAATGATTAAAATGAGTTATAAAATTTTATATCAAAATGTGTTTGCAAAATTCTTCTTAATGTGTTAATGTGAAGTATTTTCTGCTGATACAGTATTCCTAAATACAAAGTATTTACATGCATTTTAATGAAATTAATTCATTCACACATTAATATATACATGTGTGTGTGTTTATATCTCTCCCTATTGATATGCCTTTTGATAAGTTACTAAGAAAAATAATGAACTGACTATTTTGGGGGGTGGGGTAATATTCTAAATCATATGATTAGAAGAAAAATGCCTTTAGAATTTTACATTTAAGTTCTACTGTTTTATAATATGTAAGTAATTTAAATAATCTTAAGTTACAAAACATACAAAAATTAGAGAAACCTAAGTATTTGATTATAATATAATCTTAATAATTATATTATTATAACTGAGAATTCTGTTTATGTTTTACACAGTTCATGGTCACAATGGTATATACAAAACTAAATGAAAACATGGGTTGTGTTTGGTTGGAAAGATTATTAAACCATTAAAGGCTAGCTTATCACCAAAACATAAAAAAAAAAAAAAAAACCAGAAAAACACCAAAGATTGGGAAGAACTGTTTCTGTTATGATTCTTGCATTATATACTATTTGGGTATATTGATGATTTTTTTAACCAGTTTACCAGGAATTTTATTGTGATTGCATCATATCTACATACTGCTTTGGGTAGTATAGCCATTTTTACAACATTAATTCATGTGACGCATGAATAAAATGTCAAGACTTTTTCACATACATAGAAAGAAAAACAACTCATTTAAATGATCTCTTTTATAGTTGTCTTCCATGGTGTCTCTTCACAGAAATAAAAAAAAAAAATAGCCGAGGCCAGAAGATAGGTTGAGCCATTAGAAACATTGACCAAAGAGAGGAAGAAACTAATTTTTTTTAAAAAAAATTCCTGCCACCTCCCAGCCTCCCATTTATCTGATTGCAACACATCCTTTCTTAATTACAAGCAATCTTCCCTTTTACTATCAAAAAATAATGTACAATTAATGAATTTTGAGATAGGAACAAAATAAAGTTAATTCTTAAATAATTAGATAGCTAGGGAAGGAGGCCCTGAACTGCATCTGTTTGAACCTGATTAACTTCTCGAGAATACCACATCTTCTGAGTTACTCTAAGAGTAGTTTGTATTTGGCCTATTTGTCTATCATTCCAATGTGGGAATGTCAAAGGTCTTCATTCTTTTGTTATCCAATATAGTTATTGTTGTCATTCAAAGTGAAGAAACTCATGAAGTGTATCCTCCATGATCCAAGTAAAGAAAGAGAGGACTTAGTTTTGTTTCACATGATACCAGAAAAAAAAAATTAAATAAAATTCCAAACACCTTTGACGCAGGGAGGGGAATGAGCCCCTGCTCTGGACTCCCCTCCCTGGCAGGAGAACATTTTCCAGTGTAAAGGTTGAGTATGTGCTTCTTATTCTCAGTCATCTCGGCTGCATACTGTGATCTGCAACCTTCTTGTCTTGTAATTATTTTTTTTTTTATTGAGAAAAGGAAAAGAAAAAACAGTTTCCGCCTCCTCCCAGCCTCCCATTTCCCTCCCCCACTCTTCTCTCCCTCTCCCCCCACACCTCTCCCCCTTCCTCTCCAATCCAAAGAGCAGTCAGGGTTCCCTGCCCTGTGGAAAGTCCAAGGTCCTCCCCACTCTGTCCATGTCTAGGAAGGTGAACATCCAAACTGGCTAGGCTCCCACCAAGCCTGAACATGAAGTAGGATCAAAACCTCTTGCCATTGTCCTTGGCTTCTCATCAGTCCTCATTGTTCGCCATGATCAGAGAGTCCGGTTTTATCCCATGCTTTTTCAGTCACAGTCCAGCTGGCCTTGGTGAGCTCCCAATAGATCAGCCCCACTGTCTCAGTGGGTGGGTGCACCCCTCGTGGTCCTGACATCCTTGCTCGTGTTCTCCCTCCATCTGCTCCTGGTGAACCTAAAGAAGCTAAATAAGAAGGTGAACCCAAGGAAAAACATATAGTTATCCTCTTGCCTATGGGAAGTAGACAAAATTGCCGGGGAGAAAATTAAAAGTAATTATTTCTTGATAAAGAAACAGAATCCAGAAAGAATCACTAGCAACCAAAAGTATTATTTTTTTCTTAAAGATTTCTTGCACTGACAAGTTTTTCTTCTCTGTTGTATTTACATTCATTATTTCAAAAGAAATGATTTTAAATGCTCATGCATTTATATTTTGTCATTAAGATCGAGCATGTTGAATAAATTGATCTAAATCACATCTTCAAAAAGAATAAATAAATTGCATCTTCAATTTCTTTCATTTGATTAGGAGAAATCTGACATGAATGCATTGTGCTGCATGGTGAATTTCTTCAAGAATTCTTTTCTAACTAGATCAACAAGCTATCTCCTGACATATCTTAGAATTGTTGCTATTGGTGATTTTAATCAATTACATTAGGCACAGATAATCATTTCTGACAGAAAACAGGAATAAAGAAGCAATTAAATCAACTTCAGAATATTAAATGGACACAAACATTCTTTTACTATGGTTTAGGAATATTGTTTCTATGCTCCAAATGATCATTAAACAAAAGATGAATGCCAGTAAAAATAGTTGCTGCCCATTGAATCCAAACATGTAAAAGCAAGGTTACTGGACATATTTTAGAATTCAATATTATACATGGTGTCTTTAAAAATTATTTTGCTATTTGGTAATTTTGAAAATCGTGCAACTTATACACACATATGCATGACAACAACATTATATATATTTATATGTTCATATATATATATTCCCATTTACTCTTCATTCATATGTGTATATATATATATATATATATATGTGAGTATATATGAATGGGAAGAGTAAATGGGAATTCCCATAACTTAAAGCTCTTCACCATAGCCTACACATGTAGTAGGTACCTCCTTGTTTAAAAATAAAAAGTTCATGAAACACTCATCGTACCTTGTCCCACGTGGAATTGTATACTCTTGTCTTACCTTTGCAAATTGCTTGGAAAACATGACTAACTCCTACTGTATTTCTATATCTCAAGAATTCAAATTCAGAATGACTATAGATATTAAAGTACAAAGTAGACACAAAGTTGATCTGACTTTGTTGCTTCTTTTTTATTTTAATTTATTTTTTAAAAATTCATCTTACATTCCATCTACAGTTCTTTCCCTGATATCTCTTCCCTTAGCCCACGCACATCCACTCCTCCCAACACGTAACAGCTAGTTTATATACTCATGGTATAATGAAACTCATTCATTTGGCATTCATCCTAACATTAGAATATTGTGAATGTTTGAATAAATATATTTTAATATCCATGTAATCATTTTTATATTATTTATACAATAAACTTCAAGCTTATAAAAATGTCCATAATAGTAATTGAATAAGCTTTAGTTCCTCAGCGGTCATATGTCCTGGCTTCTTTTTACCAAATTGTTTTGTCTGGGAAATAATCTGTGGTATTATATAGCTACTCATTTTCATTAACATTCAAATATATACATACTTCTGACCCACCTAGTAGATGGAATACACATTAATAAGGAAATATAGAAACTAAGAGAAAGATAATTATTAAAACAATAAACAATTTTGACAAAAATGTTGAACAATACTTGTTCCTATATGATAAACATTTACTAAATATATTTATTGATATGTTTCTATTTAAATCAAGCTATATCCACTAAGTAAATATTTTCCTTGCTCACCGTGTTTAACTTTCCTTGTAGAATAGTGTTTTCTTCTGGTGTTTTCATTATTGTCTCTTTCTGTTTTTGTTGCCTGTGCTTTCGGTGCAGTCTCAAAATTTCCACCCAACATAAGGTCATGAAGCATATCTTAGTTTATTTTCACAGTCAAGGGTCATACACTGAGGTTTTCAGTCTATTCTGAGATAAAAATTGAGGAGTGAGGGAGAGATCAACTTGTATTCTCATTCAAGGGGACCCCTAGTTGTTGTGGTATTATTCATTGAAAAGACTCTGCTTACCAGTGTGAAAACCATTAACACTCAAAGAATGGGTTCATTTCTGGCATTTCCTTTCTCTTCTGTAGCACAGCAGTTCTGTTTTATATCAGGACCATTGTTCTTTTGGTTACTACTGTTCGGTCTCTTAAAAGTCAAGAGATGTGATCTTTCCTGTTTTCCTTTTCAAAGGCAACTCAGTGTTCCTTTTCCTCTGTGATTTTATGTATTTTGGAAAATATTTAATGTTTTATATATGTAAGTGAAGAACAATGCTAATATTTTATATTGAAGATATGGTACTTTAATGTGTTTTGCTTACTTTTTATTTACTCATGCAATGTTATAGGGAAATGATACTTAGTTATTGAGTTAGTTAACCCTGTGGTTTAAATGTTAATGTGATGACAAATTCATTGTGCTTTTTTTGGAATTATATTTTTCCCAAATAATGAATGTGAAATTTTTTTCAAAGAAGTTATAAAAGAAATGAAATAAAACAAAGAATCAATACTACAAACTATTCATTACCATCATTAGCAACATATATTGTTAAACAAATATTTTTAAAATATGCATATAACAAATAAATACGAATATTTTAATAACCATAAAATTAAAATAATCAATTATGCAAATTTACAAAAAGTTTATAAATCTTATTTTTTATTATTAACTCATATATGTGCCTTGTATTTTATCTATAAGATGTTTTTAATTAATATTAAAACATTAAATGTAAGAAGGGATTGATGATAAATTGCAGTAGCTATTTCTCTACTTTCACCATGTAAATTGCAGAAATTCCACTCATGTTTTCAGCTTTGCTGGCAGGAGGTACCTTTGTCACTGATCTGTTATCTCAGTTTGAAAATGGGCACTAAAGATCTATGTTGAGCACAATACTTTAAGCTTCATTATAATGGTAAAAATAGTAGCAATGCCTGTATTTTCATTTCCAAATGGTCATAAATACCCAGGTATACTGCAGGGTCATTTTTATTGATATTTCTGTTATTATTCAAGTTCTCTTCTGTACCTAGTAGAGAATAAAAAAGAGGCAGTGACTTAGAGCACTTCTCTACTCTAATATATCCAAGCATATTATGCATGTATGCTGTGAGGCTGCAGGAACCAATGGACCCTCTTTGATCGATGAAGAATTTCGCTACTCTTGGTGTTAAATTGAATGTGTTCTTCATGATAATATGAGCATCACCCCACAGATGCTAAAGCCACATACTCTGATTGGAATTCCAAATATTTCCTACTGATTCACAGTATAAGTGTATGCCTACTTTTAAACTGGTAGTATTCCATTGGCAAGTTCTAGGACTTTGCAATACATACTTAAGGTAAGATAGTTGCTTGGCTTCTGCTTTTTAACTGGGCCTCGGGAGCTCAGTCTAGTGCGTCAATGTGGGTCTCTGTCTCTATCTCCATCTGTTGCCGGACGAAGTTTCTATGGTGATATTCAAGATAGTCATCAGTCTGACTATGGGACATGGCCAATTCAGGCACTCTTTTCTCCACTGCCCAGGGTCCTAGCTGGGGACATCCCCATGGTCACCTGGGAACCCCTCCAGAGTCAAGCTTCTTGCCAAACCTACAATGCCTTCCTTATTAACTATCTTCTTCCCTGCTTCCATATCTGTCCTTACTCCGTCTCAACCATCCCACTCCCCAAAACTCTCCCCAAACCTCCCCTTCTCCCTTCTTTCTCCCCTTCCCCACACCGTAACCCCACACCCATGCTCCCAACTTTTGCCTGGGGATCTTGTCTGCTTCCAATGTCCAGGAGGATCTATGTATGGTTTTCTTTGGATTCACCTTATTACTTAGCTTCTCTAGGATCACGAAATATAGGCAAGGGCAGATGCATGAGGCTCTTGGCTCATACTATTAGTTTTGAAATATGGACTGATAATTGTGAAATTAGTACTTCTCTTTTGTAATTTATTTTTCCTGTCAACACATGAATTGATGGTTCAACCCATATTCAGTACAGCATATTCTTCTCTATATTAATCCTCTGAAAATACTTTCCCAACTATATTCAAAAATATACTTAATTATCTACTCAAATTGCTAATTTACTCAGCTTGACTAGGTATATTAACAAACAACAAACACTGGTCAACTCGTTGTCTGGAAGGGCAGCACTACAGGCAAACAGTTGATAGAGCAAGAAACTCTTACCAAGGGTCTTGGGTTTGAGCCCCAAAGTTGGTACCAGATGAAGCATAAATCTGAGTAATCTTTATCAAACAATACCAGAATCAAATATCAGGGTCGAAACCTGAAGGAATTGAGAAACAGCAGAGCAGCTGCCAGTGACTTCTTACGTCTTCTGTTCCTTCATCAAAAACGGCTGAGATCCTCTTTCCACCACAGTTTATCACTTCCTGTTTGCTCTCTGTACATTCTTTCAGACAGCTATGGTTAAATAGTGGCTAACTCTGCCCCCTGACTCCAAGCAAGCTTTATTTATCAGAATACAAACAAAATAAAACATAACAATATATGCTTAACCTATAAAGTTAGGTAATGGCTTGGTGGGAGGATTCCAATATCCCTAACGTTAAACTCTTTTTGAATGCTCTTCGAGACAGACATACTCAAAGATGTAGTACTTTCTAAACCCATTTGAATTGATATTAAAAATTAGAAACTAACTATGTCCTTTGATGAAAAGTAGAAAGAAGAAAAGATGATCGTGTTCATAAAAAATAAGCCAAAGGAAGATAATTTTTTTCAATCCTCATTCTTCCTGAAGAATTTGGAGAATGATTAAGCAGTGCTTATAAAAGTGAAAGGAGCCCTCTTAGTCATATGGAAAAATATAAGGATATGGGCCACAAGAAAAGAAAATAGAGAGCATGAAATCCAACCACAGCATGTTATATGCATGCCTGAAAATACAATGAAACTGAATGTTTTGAATGAACATAGTAATCATCATTAAAATTTGTAACATAATGTTATCATACATTTCATGCATATACAGACTTGACTTTTGTTCAATTTTGCTTATTTTTCATAGTTCAAAAGCAATTATTTATATTCAGAGAGTTCTTCTACAATACATCATCATAAAGCATAGAACTTAGGGGTCAAATATTAAATGAAAAGCAGGGGTTAACAGTAGTTTATTGTTTAAAATATATGCAGCATAAAAAGAGGAGCCAATAAATTTTTATTGCAGCTTTTCCCTTGATGTTTCCTGGCAAGTTATAGTGATCCTTTGGAAACATGATATGACATAACATTTTCCTGCTTTGAAGTTTTTATCTTTTTTTTTCTATAATACTATAGTAGGCAATATGCTTAGTCATCTCATTATTGTTAAGTATATTTTGCTCAGTGGCTATTGATTGGTTTCAGTTATTTATAAAATGTTAGTCAACTTTCTTAGCCTTCTAGTATCTTCAAACCTATCATTTATCTATCCATCTATCATTTATCTATATAATTCTAATATTGCTATCATCACATATCCATCTTTCATCTATTCATTATATATCTACCTCTATTCTATCTATAATGTATATATATCATTTATCTTTCTATACATATATATGTCTGTCTATTATCAGTAATTAGTCATCCTCTACACATTAATTCAATAAAGAACATTTCCCCCTTTTCCATTGAATGACTATTCCTTTTATTTACCTAGGCAGGATCTCCCTAATAATATTTCTTTTCTCATAAAATCTTAGTGTATTGGGATATATAATGTGCTTACAGTGAAATATAATATGATATAGTATATTTCTTTTAATTGAACAATAATGTGGTAGAAAATATTAATATGTATTTACTATTAGACCTGTAAAAACTACTTATAAAAGCTAATTTCATTTTGGTATAGTAGTTTCACAAAAGGCTCAATTAATCATGTCACAACATATTCATATGATGATTCTTTATGCTGAGGATGGTGCATTATTTGTTGTTTCTGATATCTTTTATTTCACTTACTAGTATTGATTTTATTCCTCCAGACTTATGATAGTTTTATTTTATGTAATTAATACATAACATTCTGTTTTCAATAAACGTTGCTATTTCAGTTCACATAGAAAGGGAAATAGTATTTAGTAATGATTCTGATTCTCTTGATATTGTATTGCCTCTTACATAAAATATAAGCAAATGTTCCTCAAGGTGTGAGCTCCAGGGTGTTTTCAAAAGTATCTCTAATCTCCACTCATCTTGCATTCTTTCCAACAGAAACCCAAACACCTTTTACTTTATAAAATTATAATTGAAGTTATATATATCTTAGAAGGTCTAATATCTTAAAATATGCTAAGAGTCTGGGAACTTCTGATCAAAGTATCTATCAAAATGCAAAATATTACTGTCATTGTTTTCAAAGGGTAAATAGCAATCATGTGTGGGCTTTGTCCAATCCCCTCCAGTCTCTGTGATCTGATCTGGGCATGAAGCTAGTTCACCATTGATTAATGCCCTTATCTGTGTTGCCTCGCTAATCTCGTGTGGCATCCACGCCTTTATTTTATCTTCTTTACACAGTCCTTCAGGCTGTACAGATGTGAGTAAATTTTAAAGTCGTCACAAACCATCAGTCATATTTTCGTCTTCCACAATTTGCTTTTTAAAAAGCACTCTGTAGGTCACTATGAACTCTTTTAATACACAATCTACTTTTTCAAAAACTTAACAATATTTGAAAGTGTTGAAAACTTGTCTGTCTGTTACAAAAACAGACAATTACCCAAAACAGAGATGTGATGGGCTCAGGTATTTATGTGGCAGTTCTACAGGGCTCTGGAAAACAGGAAGAGGAATGTTGTTGAGTTATGAATTTTGATAATCTATATTTTGTTGGAGTAGGTGCCGTTTCATAGAGATAGGTCAATGGGAGTAGGCTTTGAGGTTTCAACAGCTCACGTCTCCTTCCCTCTCCTTTTCCCTTTTCCCCTTTACTTCTGCCTACCTAAATTCAGATCAGGTTGCAACTCACAGCTATTCTCCAGCAACCTCCCTGCCCTAAATGCCTCCATGATATCTTGCAGTATGATACTGGAATAGCTTTCTGAAATTGTCATAGAGTCCACAATTAATTGCTTTCTTTCATATTAATTGTCTTTGTCATTTTGTCTCTTCACAGCACCAAAACAGTGGTTAAGACAGAGCATAAAGACATTCGATTCCAAGCTTATCTGCATGTGTAAGACATCTATAACCCATGTGCTGAAAGGAGACAATGAAATAAATAATCAATGTAAAAATGTAAAGCCATGACATAAGTAATATTTGTAAAGATGAAGAGAGGGTATATTTTAGTATCTCTCTTGAAAAATAAATATTAGGCAAATATCTTCATAATGTGAATATTTTATCATTCTATTTGCTAACTATATTAATAAATATTTGAATCAATGAAATACAATTTTTTGTTTTTATGTTTTGTCTACTACTTATCAATTCACCTTGTGAAATAACCATGACTTTCTGTAAGTAAAACCAACTATATGTGTTTGTCGAGCAATTAAACTGATTTATCATTATATGAAGATGTGAGAAAAGTGATCGTTGACATTAATACTTTGTATATTTTTCATTTAGTAGTACAAATGCTTCCATGATGCAAAGTTAATTACATGCTCTTATTAGAGTCAGGATAATTATAACATTTTAAAAGATGATACGATACAAAATAAAACTGTAGAGAGAGTTTTTGTTTTTCTCCTTTAATCTAAATATATACACTCATTACAGTCTTAATAATAAGCACTTTCAGATGGGTATTATTTGATGTGAACTACACTAACTTGAAGAAACTATTAGCTATGAAAATTCAAATAAGTTCACATTTATTACCAATTTAGGGAACCTAAAAAATTAAATGTGCACTTAAGAGCATTGTTTTATTTCTTATTATTAAGTAAATGTGTCAAGTTGAAAGGATTGTTTCCAGAGATAAATGCATTTCAAATTCACCTATACAATTCATTCTAACAGTATTATTCTAACTTCTGTCTGCAGTAACTTCACAACTGTTTTGTCTCTGAGGGAGGATACTTGTATCTGTCAAGGTTAACTCAACCACCTGTATTCAATTTTTATGCCATCTACTCTCTCAGAACTCATGTGTCCTTTATTTGAATTTTCATTTTCTTTTGAAAATAAGGAACAAATGTCCTTCAATGAAAATATTCATAAACATTTAATGTTGAAATCAAAATATATAAAGAAACACTGTCACCAACAAATACCTTGAATATAATTTTATATTCACTCATTTTCTCCTTGCATTAAAAGTCTTCCTTCGGTATCTTACAATTATATATATTTCCATTTTATCTACTCTAATAAAACTATGTGCCCTGCAAAATCCTCTTTATATATTGAATGAAACAAAAATTCAGCTTCATTAGCGTCCATCATCTTCTTGACTTTTTAGGGATGAGCTAGAAACCTAGAGCAATGGAAACTCCCAGGAACCTTTGAGGGTGGCTGTTGCTAAGACTCCTAGCAATAGTGTATATGGAGGCTGAATTGTCCATATCATGACTTCCAGGGCAGAAACTGGGACACCTTCAGCCACAAACCTTTGGACCTGTAATTTGTCCTGCCTACAAGATGCGATGAAATAAAAATTGTGGGAGTGACCAACTAATGAACATCACAGCTGGAGAACAACATCTTAAAAGGGAGCTCACCCCTGTTGTCCAGGACCCAGAGGAGTTGGGATACATCAGAGACCTAGGATAACACCAAACACAAATGGCAAAAAAGTCAATGAAATGATTCCTAATGGTATGTGCTATACTCATAGATAGATGCCTAGCCCAACTGTTATCAGAGAAGCTTCACACTGCAACTGGTGGAAACAAATGCAGAGACCCATAGCCAAACATTAGTTGGATTTCAGGGAATTCTTCAGACGTGGAGGAGGGAGGCTTATAGGACTCAGTGATATCAAGGGCATCATAAGAAAACCCACAGAACCAACTAACCTGGGTTTATAGGGACTCAAAAAAAGGACCCAACAACCAAGGGACATGTATGGTACTGACCTATACCCTTTGCATATATGCTGTAACTTGGTCTTTATGTAAGACTCCCAAAAGTGAGAGCAGGCCTATCTCTGATGGTGTTACCTACTCTTGGAATTCTTTCCTCCTAATGGATTGCCTTATCCAACCTTAACAGAAGAAAAGGTGAATAGTCTCCAACTGTGACTTGATATATCATGGGTGGCTTATATCCATGGGAGACACACCTGTATCTGAAGAGAAACAGGGGTAGAGGAATGGATAGGGTTATACTGTGGAGGGGCTAGGAAGAGGGAAGATAAGGGAAATTTTGACTGGGATTAAAAACCCCCAAAGAAACAAATAAAAAATTTCACTGTCATCATGTGTTTTAGTCATGTTGTGCCATGTAATAAAAATAGAAAGAATATTCACTATGGAAATCTTTTTTCTGGAAGTTCTGTGTGAGTTTAGAAATCCATGATGACCATAGAAAGACAGAGCATCTCCAAGTTCCTTGAATGAAAGATAATTCAATCTGAGATCTGTCTTATAATTGACATTGATATAATTTTCTACAAGCTGCCCTACATTGTCAGGGCCATTATTCAAATGTATACCATTTTATTCGACTTATATATGTCTCATGACATGAATAATTATAAACTATTTTCACAGAGCCGTTCACATACAATCTTGTTTGAAATTCAGGCTTTCAATTTGATTGTGTAGGACATATTTTTATCAGTTCTGAAGATACAGTTTCTAGACCTGAACATATAATGTTAATCTCGAAATGGTCAATTAATTGTAATATCTTTCTAAAACATATGCATTTGTCAATGGTGTTTTATATCCTATAGAGCCTGCCTTTATTAGACTTCATTGATATTTTAATTAATCTATCATTTGTACATTTGTTTAGATTGATGGACCACATTTACTCATCTTATGTTGTCTTTTAGATGGGTATTAAAGACAGTAAGTACAACTGTGCTGTTTTATTATTACCATTGTTCTAACACAGAAAAATTCTAAGAAAAGAAACAAAACAGTTTTGGAAAATTATAAAAATCTTGAAAATGTAATGAAATGTATCAGTTTCGGGTGATGGAATTTGGAGAAAAAAAAACAGCAAGAATGCTCACCAGAAAGAACACTGATGCTAACAGACTCAGAGAGAAGCACCTAACTGGGACAGGTTAAGTAAAGAACATCCCAGGAAAGAGAAGGACAGAACCACAAGCAGAACAGGTTTGGTTTGTTAAGAAAACAAAGATTATCTAAAAGTCAGTGGGATAATAATAACGGGGAAACTGGTTAGAAATGAATTTGATAGTGAACAAAGGGTCTGGATTGTGAACAGCATAACTTTATTATTCCAATTTTATTCCCAACCCTATCTTTATGTACAACTGCTTTCTGTGAAATACATCGTTACCATCTCTCCATGTGGGAGAAAAGTCAACTATATCCACTTGTTTTCATAATTCTTAAATACTCAGTGAGCAATGTGTGCTGCCTAGGTGTTTTATCATGACCATAATTTTTCACTTTTCTGACCATGAATTTTTCATATCCAAATTCCATTCAATGCCTTTGAGCCCCAGAACGATGTCATAAAATATTTGTATTATTTCTTTTTTGTGACCTACTTTTAAATGGTCAGTATATATCAGTAACAAAACCTACTCATTAAAATACAAATAAAAGGTAAATGATAGCCAACGCTCACAATGACATAGCTTCTGTAATCCAAATTTTTCATTGTGATGCTTATTTTCTTTAAAGATTTTTATATGGCTTCTTTGTACATATATTAATTGAAAATAGATGAGATAAGATATTGAACTACAACAGTTTAATTGTGAATTGGTGAAAAAGAAGAGCTGATTTTAAAAGTGTCCTCTATGGCTGTTACATAGAGAAATCTTGCCTCAATAAAACAAAAAATGTGGCTTACAAAGTTTCTACTAATGCCAGTGCTATTATTTTTTTGTCAGTTTACATCATTATTTGTATATTCTGGCTTGCCCAGAATTTTTATAAATTTTTATAAATACCACAGATTAGCTTTTAACTCACAATTATCCTGCCTCAACTTCTTGAGTGCTGGATTTGAGATATGTACCAAATACATTAATCAAGAACACCATATAATCAATTAGTGAGTATATATATATATATATATATATATATATATGTGTGTGTGTGTGTGTGTGTGTGTGTGTGTGTGTATATATACATATATATCAGTGTATATATTTCAGAAATAAATTTTGAGTTTATAAAGATTACAGGTCTTTTGTTTTTTTTTCCAAATTTTTATAAGAAATTATTAATCTCTGTAAAATATGGAAAATCAGTACCCCAGTTCTGCAGTTGCAGTTTTCCCTTCTTTCACTCATCCAAGTCACTCTTCACATCTCTTGTTTCCCTAGATTAACCCCTTCTCAATTTCCCTTTGGAAAAACAAAACAAAACAACAACAACACAAAGAGCAGGTCTCCAAAGGATATCCACCAAACAGGGCCTAACAAGTTACAATAGACTAGGCATAAAACCTCATGTCAAAGCTGGACTTTGCAACCCAAAGGAGAAAACCGTCTCAAGTTTAAGAAGGAGTCAGAGATGCCATTGCCCCACTCCCACTGTTGGTAGGTCCACTAGAGCACCGAGCTACACAACCATAGATAACAAGCTGAGGTCGAAACTAAGACACATACAGGGTCCCTGTTTGGTTCTTCTGTCTCTGGGAGTTCCTTTGAGCCTTGCTGAGTAGTTTGTTGACCCAGTTACCAAGGTGCCCTTGACATCATTAGCTCCTAGGATTTTTCCTGACACTCTTCAACAGGGCACCTCTAGCTCCACCTAGTGTTTCATTGAGTGTCACATGAGCATTTACACACACATACACACACGTGTGTATGTATGTATAATATATATGTGTATATGCCGCGCACCGTGCCCCCGTGTCTGCGCTCTGTTCGCTGGCACCCAGTTCGCGAGCTTCGGGCAAGGGGGCTGGAGGTTAAAATACACAGACACACACAGACAGAGAGACAGCGACACGGGTCATAGAAACCACTCTCCTGCCATCAGGAACTCCTTAAGGTCTCGTGCTCAGAGCAGCTGCAGGCACTCAGGTCAGGAGATTACAAGAAATTCAGGATCTGGGGTCTCACTGCTCTCAAAATGTATGTGTGTGTGTGTGTGTGTGTACATATATATAAGATATGGAATGGTTCTTTTTTAAATTTCTATATTTTACTTAATTTAGTAGTATTTTTGCAGGTATATGCTATTAAATAATTACTTTAATAAACTTGTACTTCCAAATACATTTGCAGCATGTTTACATTGACACCAGCATCAAATACTCATTTCAGCATATTTTAATTATGATAGGTTTGGCAAGTAGTGTTAGTTTCAGCACTATACTTTCTGCCACAAATAATCTGTATTTGTGTCTTCCATTTCTCTTTTGTGTTGAGATTGTCATATGCATACCCAGGGTAAATTTTTGCAAAATAAATAATTATTAACAGGGAGTTTATATAAAAAAGAAACAGCTCAAAGTATAACAGTTTCGTAAAAGTAAAATATTTACAGAGCCAATCATTCCCATTGAGGAAATATGCATACATGTCTTACTGTTTTGACACAACTGTGAAATCTTTAGATTATCTTTGCCTTTCCAAACTGAAATATATTAAAAGAAAGTACTTATGTAACTTTGGAAAGCTATACACCTCAGATTTAAGAACATACTACTTTAGATTTAACCAGATATATTTTAAGATGTATTAGATAAATGTTTCATTTTCTGAAATGTTCTATGGGTTAATAATATATGAGGTAAAATGTACATACACAATTACATATATGTATGTACCCACTGAGACATAGACACAAAAACGTACACATTATAATATATTACATACATAAACATATGAAATATATATTGTAATGAAGCCACTTGTTTGTTTCCTCGCTGCCCAGACTGCCAATGTAATCATACAGAAACTATACTGTTTAAAACACTGGTGGCCCATTGGCTCTAGCGTCTTATTGGCTAACTCTTACATATTAATTTAACGATTTCTAGTAACCTGTGTATCACCATATAGCTGTGGCATACCAGCTAACGTTCCCCGTGTCTGTCTCTGGCGGGGCTTCTCTCTGACTCTGCAACCTTTCTCCCAGCATTCCATTTAGTATTCCCTGCCTACTTCTGTTCTACCCTGCTCTGCTATAGTCCCAATACAGCGGGGTATCCCACATCAAATATATATGTTACACGAACACTCAAATATGTATAATATTTGCAAATATAAATAAAGTACTCAAACTAGTACCTGATGTGTAAGAATGTTATAGCTTTCTGAGGAGGGCCAATTTTTTATCAGCTATGAAGTCAAGTGGGCACAAAACTTTGTAGTATTCCTAACTTTTTGTCACTAAATTACAATATAAATATTCCATTCCTGCTGTGTTGACCTAACTTTTTAATTTTTTTTAACATTTAAATAACATTTTTTTTCATTTATTTTACATACCAACCAGTTTACCCTCCCTCCTCTCCTCCCATCTTCCCCTTTTCCTCCCTACTCCCCATCCCATCCATTCAGTCTTCATCTCCATTCAGAAATGGACAGGTCTCCCATGGGCTTGCACAAAACACGGAAACATCAAGTTGAGGAAGGACCGAGTTCCTCTTCTTACATCAAGGTTGGTCCAGGTAATTCATATGGGCAACAGGTTACCAAAAGTCAGCTAATCGCCAGGGAGAGATCCTGCTCTCACTGTTAGGAACCTTTCTAAGAGACCAAGCATGTCACACACATGCAGAGGGTCTAGGTTGGTCCCATTTAAGGTCCCTGGCTGTTGGTTCCGCCGTAGGTTAGTACTCCTTGTGTAAATGTGCCACATTGTCCTCATCCAGACTTGGAGGAACATCTAGTTTGTTTCCAGGTTTTTCTTTGAGTTATCTTCCAATGACAATATTTATTAAGCTGCTTTATTTTATTGACTTAGGAAAAATTATTAGCTACTTGAACCTAAAGTTAGCACATAGTAACAGCAATAGTACCTGCCCTGTGGCATTATTTCCTTCTTCATTAATGTACTCTTTCTGTACATTCATGATACTGTGCTTTATTAATTAAAGAATGTGCCTTGGCTTTGATTCCTCAATGTCCTGATTCTTCAGTGCTTAATCAGGAAATGGAAACTTCATCAATTATTTAAATGTAGGGTCATATACACATCATTTTAACATATAGCTTAAGACAGTACAATGTCAGCCATGAAAGATATAGAGGTATTACAGAGTTGTTATATATAATATAAATATGTATAATAATTTGTAGTATTAAATCTCTTCTAATTTTATAAATAAATATGTAATAAAATAATACATGGATATTAATGATCCTGGATCAATAGACAAAAGAAAAAAATCTCGTACTGATGAGTCAGAGTTCTAGCATTCCCTTTTCTTCACCCAAATTCTTTTATTTACTCCCTGCTCAGTTTGTATAATGTTATATTTATATATGTATTTTCAGGACTGAGAAATTAGTATTAGATAAGAAAGTGATGTGCTCTTCTTTCCCAAAAAAAAGATTATTTCTGCTTCTCTGAACATTTATTAGTTGTCCACAGTTCTTTGTTTATGGTTGATCCCTTGTGAGTTCTTCCCATTTTATCATGTCTAATGGGGTTAATCCTTTTTGAGGTTACATTTAGAGACCTATGTTGGATAAACTTCATGAGTCGCTTCTAACATTTCTAGAAAATCAAATCTGACAGAAATTTCACTGGTCCTGTGGACTCTGCATTCTTTGTCCAGCCTTCTGCACTAATCCCTGGGCCTACTGTATAGGTGTTTCATAAATATATCAGATTGGGCTTGGTTCCCCAACTCTGCTTTTTGACAGGTTGTGGTTTTCTCTAATGGTTTCTGTTGAGAAGAGAAACTTTCTGGATGACGGGTGAGTACTACACATATCTGTGAGTATATGCATAAGTATTTAGCATGTAATTAGTAATTGTTCAGGTTTATAAAAGTGATAGTTATAAATCCTCCTCAGTCAGACTTTACAGTAACCAATAGACAATTACATGGGCAGTGACCTAACCAAGTTCATCAGCTGACTTATCAGAGTTCTCAGAAATCCATATCTGTACTGTTTTATAAGAAAACCACCACATGACTAACCCATGCTAGAGGGAAATAATTTTTGATTGAGAGCGGAGTCACATATCAGCTCCATTTTCTCAAGAACAGTTGATGTACCTGGAGTGGGAGGAAGTATCCTTGACCTTCAGTGTCACCTGAGTTCTGTATGTAGTGATGGTCTCTTATTTCACAGCATCCATCACAGAACGAACTCAGTAGAGAACTTTGACATAAGGAAGAAATGGTTAGGCTGAAGTCAATCGATACAGATGCATGGTCACAAGGCCTGGCAATTTGTGATTCCCAGTAGTTTTGGAGAATGTCATTGACTCTAGCATGTCTGTCTCCCCTCTTATTGACTCTTCCACTGGAAATGCTTTGTTCCACCCCTTACTACAATCCAAACCTTGGGGTATTGACACCTGCCAAGAGGTGTTGGTGCTTTTGTGACTGCAGCAGGCCTGCTTATGATCAGAAACACATACACGTGAATTACTGAGTTCAACTCTATGTGCAACTCTAGAAACAGAAATGGTCAAGAGGAAATCATAAGGGAGCAAGCTTTGCTTCTTTTCAACCAGCACATCAGCCTCCATTGGTTATTCTTCGTAGGAAAACTGAGCTGTGAGTCAGCTCTTAAAGACAATGTGGTGGCAAAGGATCTTTATTGGCAACACAAAATAACTAGAAAAGGATGACCTCTGGAAGACAATTTCTGAAAATTAACAGATTATGTGTACACTCCAAAATAGTTTCTTAGGATTCATTTTTTTATTTATGCTAAAATGAGGAAAGTCCGTAGCAAGTTATTGGGTAATAAGAATTTCATAGGGAAAAGTTCTATTTTACTGGGAGAAACATAGACAATTCCAGATATTCAAACACTGTAGAATGGGAACATGACAAGTACATAGTATATCGTCATGCCACACGGATATGCCTATTAATCTCTGGGTCATCTTTATCAGTATCACTGTACTGAACATAAAATTGATACCCAGAGATATATCACATTTAAGAAATGTACATTATAACAAAATTGGAAGTATTCTTTGTTTTTTTTTTTCTTGTTTAGTAAGTTGTGCTTTCTTTCCATCTTGACTTTCTACTTTACTTCAGGAAAAAGTTTCTCTGTGCCCTGCGGCAAACACAGACTCACTGTTGTAATATATTATGTTAAAAGGTGTTATTAGCTGTTTATATTATAATTCACAGCACGACATACTGGTAGAAGACACCTTGTGTTCAAAGTAGAAACACAAGAACCTCATTTTCATGTGTGCAGAAACAGTATCACTCATAAGAACCTTTATCAAAATGGACTTCAATTAAAAGTGCAAAGAAGGCACTGCTAAGTAAAATTATTATAAAGCATTTTATTCTATAATATTCTCCTTCTAGTCAGCAGCATTGTACACTAAAGCAAATTCAACAAGGAGCTTTAAAAAGTAATTTTACACCAACCGCAACACAGAAACAATTGTCATACATCTCATATCAGATAGGACCATATTGTCACTGAGGCAAAACGTTATTTCTAAGATATGTGTTTGGCATAAATGAAGACCCTTGACTGAGACCAAACCATTTATGAAAGGCTCGGTACTTCTCTATTGTTTTTCAATCCCTATTATAAAATCTTATAATGAGTTAAATCTATGGGTTGTTTAATTCTCTAATAAAACCTAGACAAATAAGCTTCTCAAGACAGTAAAGCTAACAGAGCAAGGTAAAAACCATATACTAATCAAAATGTGTACTAAAACAGAAGCAATAGAGATAGTTAGCAAACCGGGTGAAAAACCATACGGGGGTCATCATCTATACACACTAGTTATTGGGGTAATTTCTTGAGCCACTTTCGATATATGGGGGGAAAAACTCAAATCTGATATTATTTAATGCATCCTCTCAAAAATTTAACTTCAGAAGCAATTTCTGGGAGAAAAAAATGTGTGACAGATCACATTTATTGTATTTTGTACACTTTTTAAATATCTGTGATAGCTTGGTGATCAAGGTAAATGCCTTCCTGGAGAGTTCTGCTCAACCAATTCTGGCTGTTCAATTTTTAAGGCATATATTTTTCTTCTACTGTTAGCAAAAGCCTACAAACACATACAATATATATGAGAAAACAAAGGGCTATATGACATAGGATAGATCTTTTTACCATTCTTTGCACTTAGACGAGTTTGGAACTGTTATCATCTCTTAAATTTTTGTTTTAACTTGAAGTGTCCAGCTGTTACCTTAATTAAGTTTGACACAGTCAAGGATCTGGTTTTCAACACCTGTGGAGAAGGTTGTGTTGGTATTTTAATAACTAATCCAGCTTGAAAAAAATGGATTCAGGTGTGAATGCTAGCAATTAGATCAAACTAATGCCAGAGCTATCAATTACTAAGGAGAAGAAATGTTGGTTTTTCACTCTGAACTTTCACAAATTGGGCATTCTGCAGACAAAAAGTAACCATGACTCTACAGATACCATACCACGCTTCACTACCAATATTTGTGTATTTTTATATAGTTCTTTTAAGGACTTCCTGACAGCTTTATTAAGTACACAATTTGACTTATCTTGTATTCCCAATATATACATTATAAAAATAACATCATGAAATTTGCAAAGAATTGGGTAAATCTAGATTGTATTGACTGAGACTCAGAGAAAAACAGATGATACATATTCTCTCCTATCTGAACTTCCTAACTCCAAAACGGATGTAAGGATTGCTACCATCCATCGTCAAAGAAGTGTCTCAGCACAGGAAATAAAAAAAACATAAGAGAAAACTTCACTGAAAACATAGAGATCATAGTATCAGTAGTCCCATTCAAAATAGGTACATCAACAACATAGCTCCTTATCTGTAAATCAGGAAGCATAGGTAGAGATGGGGTACAAAGATTATAAGAGCCAGAGTAAAGGAAAGTAAGCTCTGAAGCAATCTCTGCTAAAAATACCTGCATGAACTAGGCAGAGACAATGGGAATATTGATAGAAATGAAAAAAACACTGAGGATGAAAATTCACATATTCTCACTCCTATACGAAGTACTGCAAGTAGAGTAACAATTGCTGTGAAAGAGGGAATTAACCTTTCCCAGTTGTGAGTCTGTATAGTATTTATCCAATACAAATTGTTCAGCCCTAAACTCATATCTACACAAACAAGAAAAACGGACTCATAACATTGTGATATAATATAATAATATATTATTAATAACCAAATAATAATTACTGTCGATTTGAGAATAGATAGTAGGGGTCATGAGATATTAGAAGGGAAGTGATCTGGGAATGGCTGGTGTAAAGAAAGAGAAGGAAAAACTTTCTTAATGATGTAATCCTATTTTAATTTTATTGTATAAAAAATAAAGAACACAAGAAAATTACAACAGATTTAGAGACAGATTCACTAAAAAATAACATAGTTTTACCCTTATAGCATTTTTTCTTAGTTTTGTGAGCACTGCTTTTTTGATTTTGGGAACATAAATTGTTTGTGATGTATTTATTCTATTGCATTTTCAATTATTTGCATATTTATGTGTGTATTTTTATGTTTGGCCATGTGAATACAGGGTCCCATATTCCAAAAATGTATAACAGGTCTCTAAAAGCTTCAGTTATCGGAAGTCATGAGCATACTGATGTGCTCCAAATTCTGGTATAGAGGCTACCGTCTGCTATTCATTTTCACTCTCAATTACTTCAAATCCAGATGCACAGGAGGGAATCTATTAAGTGCAAAATACCTCACAGACTTCAGTAACATAACTAATGACATTAAAATAAAATTAAAGTATTGTTAAATTAGTTTATTGTCTTAGGAATTTAATGAGATATATTTGTGCAATATGTTGTTATTATGCATATTAAGTGTATTTTAATGAAGAGTTTGAAAATCTCTCAATCAAAAAATTTAAAGCCCTTATTCCAGGATTTGGTAACTATTTGTATGGTTATGGTATTTGCCTTGTATAAATAGATATGATTTATTTATGATGAAAACAGTAATCCCCAAAAGTGAATTACCCTGAAGGATTAACTAATTTTACATCTAAGCCAGTACTTTAATAACTTTTAAATCCTAAGTAAGTTCCTAATAAATTGTTTACTTTCAAAGTATTTTAGAACACATAAATTTTTAAATAAACATTACAAAAATAAACTCTCACTTTATAAAAATGATTAAACTTTATTTAAGACAAATTGATTTACTTTGTTGCAGAACAAGCAAAAAATTGCCCGAATCAGATTGATTGTAAATTCCCTCGTAGCATGAGAACAATCTCGGCGGCACCTCTCTCCACCAATCTTATTATCACTACTTCAAGCCAAATGCAATAGCCATGCATCATCAAGAACTCATATGCATGTTCAGATTTATTCAATTTCTAAACTGAATTTTTGATTGAATAATTATCTTTTTCATTACGCTTATGCATAAGTTGCAGGCTGACATTTATTTTATTAGTCTTTTATTATAAATAGTGCCCGTATAATTGCTACTTTTATGGCTCAGGGAAAATTTTTTTTTTCGAGAAAAGATAAAGGCTTGTAGCTTTGGGGATATGTTAAATTGATCCTTCAAGCATTGTCTATTGACTTCCACCACAAAAATAAGTTTTTTATCTGTTTTTCCCTACAGTCTTAGAATTTGTAACTGTATTTATAATATAAAGCTCTAAAAACACATTGCTCTACTGTAATGTCAATATCAAATATTGATATTATAGAGTTAATTTTAAAAGTATTTCCTAAGAAGTATCGAAATGTCATCCTTAGCCATCAGAGAAATACAAATCAAACCAACACTGATATTTCATCTTGTACCTGTAGGAATGGCCAAGATCAAGAAGACTGATAACAACTTATGCTGGAGAGGTTGTGGGGTAAAGGGAACACTTCTGCATTGCTGGTGGGAGTGCAAACTGGTACAGCCACTTTGGACATCAGTATGGTGATTTCTCAGAAATTAGGAAACAACCTCTATCAAGACCCAGCAATACCTCTTTTGGTTATATATTTAAAACATGCTCAATCATACCACAAAGACATGTGCTCACACAATGAAGAAAGATTTTAATTAATTAAAATAACCACACCACAGAGGGATAGTGTTAGTATCATTACAAGCAGGTTCTCACAGTTTTCCCCTTTGCTTTCTCCTCGGCATGTTTCTGGGCAAATGTGCCCTCTCATGTTTATACAAATTTAAAAGCCATATTAATAGCTTATTATATACATAGAAAAATCTAAAGCCATGACAGAAAAAACATGTTCCAGCAATGTATCTTTTATTCCAAAATAGGGAAGTGTTTTTGAAGCCTCTTAAAAACCAACAGATTATTTCTACTATTAACAATGCCTGTCAAAAATCCAAAGAGATGTGAAATGCCTGTGGCTTATCAATAAAGTGAGAGCACAAAAGGTGTGTGTTTAATATGCTTTTAAATTAGGATAATAATAATTTTTCAGCCATTGAGATATTTTTAAATATGAAAAGATTGAATGTACTCAAAACAATACTTTAGGTCTTTTGTTACGTTGACAAGAGCAAAGAAATTCATTCTTCGCAGTTGACATTTCCAGCTCCTGTTGTGAATTCTTATTTCATAATGGGCTTTAAAAGGATGACAGTTTTTAGTTATCCTTTGTGGGTTTAATTCAAATTGCATGCACTTCTCTTTTCATATTTGTTTTTGTCCTCCTCTTGACACCTTATGTGGTTGTGGATAATACATTTTGTGAAGCTAAAGCAGGAAAAAAGTTACAAAATTGCTTCATCCCTTGTTCTTAAAAGCACTCCAGGCTTGAAAGTTGACTTTTTTTTATTAAATCTTTTTAAGTAAACTTATAAAATGTTGCTATTGTTTATTTATGAATTATGCAACATATGCTCCCACAAAGATATAAGTATCATGTCCATCTATTTTTTCAGTGTGAGAAAATGTGCAGGAAGGTTGTATCTAACCATTCTCACCTTTTTATCTTACTAGTTACATGATTTATTTTAGTATAATCACTTTAATACTCAGAAGTTAAAAAAAAGAATCACGTTGTGTTTAAAGAAGCTTCACGTATTTACCTGATCACCAAGTAAGTATATCTCAGTCAGCTTGAATAAAGATAGAATGAATACCTTGAAGCAACAGACATTGCTTAAAGTTTTTCTCTATTGAGTACACACACATATTTCATAACTAGGAATGAAAAGAACTGTAAGGCACAATACATTATAGTGACAAACATACACTTGAAGGTAGTATACATTATTTTAAGTACTTAATATGTATATTCAAATATCTGATAACATCCCAGAATGTTTATGTGGCTAAACGATGAAAGATGATTGAGTAGTAACACAGGTCCTGTTTCTATTATAAAAGTTCTTCCAACTTCAAAACCAAACAGTTCCTACTCATTATGTCTCATTCATTTAGTAATAGTGTAGGGGATTCATGCTCTTATATACAACTTTATTCATTAGAATCTGTTTGTGATGTGTTTGCTCAACCTTCCGTGTAAATCCCAGCCAAGGAAAAAGCCTCTTTTCATTTCAAAAAGTTAACTGGTTGATGCAAACAATGCTAGAATTTTGCTCAAAATTTCATCTGCTTTTACTGTGATTGAGCTACTGAATCCACACATGGAAAATACTCTGTCTAACCCCACCACCACTGGATCTTAAGACAAATGCTGTAAAACATTTGGCAGTCAATTTCCATTCTGTAATAATACCCTTGGCTTTTTTTTTTTTTTCAAAGTTTAGAAATCCTTCATGCCACATTTTATCTGTTGCCTGCCTTAGATGAAAAGAAGGGTGAGTGCACTGCTGTAGGTTGTGGGAAAGTTCTGGGATATTGAAGGCCTTTTCATTTTGTGGGATTCAATTCTCCTTCTACACCAGACAAATATCTATAAATATTTTTTGAAATTGTTTCCACCCTGTTCACTGAGCCACATCAGCACCCTCTTATCAGATATCAGAGCCAGATTGTTTCATAAAGAAGCATTGAGGTCAGAGTCCATGCAGACTGAATTATACTTAGGATTATAAAATTGATATACCACTCAGGAAGGATGGTGACTGAAAACAGACTGTTGTCCTTGACAACTAAAGAAAAGAGATTGTGATTATTTTAAGGAAGTGGCAATAGAAAAGCAAAACAAGAAATAACACTAATAACAACACAATCATGAACCATATGAATAGATGCATGCCAGTACCTAAGGACGTGTTAATTCGCTTAAACAAGTGAGTCACATAGGAAACAGAAGTCTTTTCCACAGTCATGTAAGTAAACTATTAATTGACATTCTTGTTTCTGCCCTAAACCAGTATAGTAAGTTAATTATAGATATTGAGAGAAAATTATCATTACGTTTATCAGGTTCTTAAGGCACTGAATGTTGTATTCTGTCCTGGAGTCAGACACTGTTTATTTTCCTTGTTTTATGAAGAGAGGTTATAAGGACTTTCACATAGCATTCCTATTATAAGATATCTCTATAGGTATTTGGGAAGTACTGGCGATCTCATGAGTTGCTAGCCGGGTTGAGTGAGTGTAATCTGCCAGTTTTAGATTCTGGTATAATGAAAATAATATAAATATAATAAAGGCTATATGTGTTTTCCCAGCTCTAGAGATTACACCAGATATTGTGAAAAAAATAGTGTTAAAATGTTATGGCAGAAAAAAAAATCAAGACTCGACCTCACTTTATAGTAGTTATACCTTTACATTTTGAATAATACCTTGAGTTTGTTGAAGAAACAGTTGAAATTACAGTATTGGTAAATGTAAGCATTCTTTGCTCACTTTTTAACATAAAGATTATATTTACAACCCCAGCACTTGAAATTTAAAACACAGTCAAATCGCAGTAATTAATAATACCATCTTAATGAAAACCACGATCTTCCCTAAGGGCTTTTGTAATGCAGAACAGTTCAATATGTAAAAAGAAAAAAAAGAGACAATGGAAAGTGTCAATATGGGAGTTATAGATATATGTGTAATGGTGGGGTGGATAAAAAAGCTTATGGGAAGAGAAAACTGTTCCTGATGTAAAATGAACAAATAGAGTAAGAGAAGCAGGCCTTGGGTTTAAATACTTATTTGACAGAATACACAAAGTGGAATAAATTGCAATTTAATATTAACTCGAATTTCCAAAGGATGATAATAATATAGTGGAGAACAATGTCACAGAAGGTAAGCAAGGACATTCTGAAGAAAAAAATTAATGGGTCACAGATTAAATAATGCAGGAAGGTCAAGGAACAGTTGGGTTGGAAAGTATTTATTGCATTTTGGAAATAGAAGACACTTTATGAACTGTGGAAAACATTTTAGTTAGAAATGCAGAGAGTATATTCATTATGAAAACAGACTGAGGGGCTAATGGGAGGTCAGAAAAATGACAATATTTCCGGACTATAGAACATTTGATTTCAAATAAACCACATTATACTATTAGACATAGAGACAAAGGGGCACTTATATTTAGCTACAGATGATCACTGAGCATTTTAAGAAAGAAGGAAATAATGGAAGAAACCTGTCAGCTTCCACATGTTTGTTTTATTCTTGAATTAAATTCATGCCATTTGATTGATGATATATGCAGAACAAAGGAATTAACTAAACAGAACTACAAATGTAAGAAGTAAGGTTTTATTTCTAAGCCCACAGAATCCATAGTGGGAGACTGTCCCCATAGTCATTGTAAAAGAGAATACCTGCCATCCAGGTTAAAAACAAAGTGATCTAATAAACATTATTGGAACTGGAATTACTGTGGCTCTTGGCACCAGATTTGTCCTTCAGTGGATCCCCATTAAAGGATTTAAAGTGACCTTATTCTTACTACAGGACCTCGAAAGTGTCCTGTAGTGTTATATTTCATCTCTACTTTCCTGTGTCTAAAGTGAGTAATTTGTGTTCCTATTGCCTTCCTTGAATATGGTAGACGAATGGGACAACAGTCACAAATCCACATTGGAAACAAGGTAATTAAGTCTACAATGTAGTCAACTAGTTCTGAAGGATACAGTAATGTACAGCTTCTTTTTGGTACATTGCCATCTTGCTCTACAACCCACTGGAGCTCCCAGCCCTGAGGTTCCTGAGTGAAAATGACCTGCATTTAGTCACCTTAATAAAGATCCCACGGCTGTTCCACAAGCTAGAAGGATGCATGGATTTCCCCTCAAGCCAAGCCTGGAAGAAATTAAAGCAACCTTTCCACCTTTCTTGACTCTCCCTAAGAATACTTGTCCTCTGTTATAATTCAGGGAAGAATTGAAATATAATAGCAACACTTACAAGTCAAATAAATGAAAGTTTAATTTTTTTTGTTTCCTCATATGTTTTTATTAGGTATGTTTTCTGCATGAATTCAGTAAGCTTTTATAACTGTCTAATGTTATTCTCCCTTAATTAGTGAACAAAACTAGTGCTCAGGTTAATTGATTAATTAATTGATAAGTATACTTTAAGATCATTGTGATAGATGAAGCATATATGTGTGTGTGTGTGTGTGTGTGTGTGTGTGTGTGTGTATGTGTATCTATCACTATGCACATAGCTCAAGTCCAAATGGATTAAAGACCTCAATATAAATCCAACCACACTGAATCTGATAGAAGAGAAAGTAGAAAGTAGCCTTCAATGCATGGGCACAAAAGACCACTTCCTACGTATAACCCCAGACAATAAGAGCACAGACAATAAGAGCAACAATAAATGGGACCTCCTGAAACAGAGAAGCTTCTGTAAAGCAAAGGTCACAATCAATAAGACAAAAAGGCAACCTGCTGAATGGGAGAAGATCTTTATCAACCCCACATCAGACAAAAGACTGATCCCCAAAATATATTAAAAAATCAAGAAATTAGACATTAAAATTATAAATAACCCGATGAAAAATGGGGTACTGTACTAAACAGAGAATTCTCAACAGAAGAATTTCAAATGGTTAAAAGATAATTAAGGACATGTTTAACTTCCTTAGTTATGCATGCAAATGGATGGAAATAGAAAACACTATCCTGAGCGAGGTAACCCAGACCCAAAAAGATGAACATGGGATGTACTCACTCATAATTGGTTTCTAGCCATAAATAAAGGTCACGGAGTGTATACCTGGTGAACCTAAAGAAGCTAAAGAAGAAGGTGAACCCAAGAAAAAACATATAGTTATCCTCTTGGCTAAGGGAAGTAGATAAAATTGCCGGGGACAAAATTGGGATCTTGGGGGTGGGGTGGGTTGGGGATAAGGGGGGACAGGGAGAGAAAAGTAAGAAGGGGAGGATTGGGGGAACTTGAGGAAACAGGAAGATTGGGATAAAGGAAGGTTGGATAGGGGAGCAGGGAAGCACATATCTTAGTTAAAAGAGCCACCTTAGTGTTGGCAAGAGACTGGAACCTAGAGTGGCTCCCAGGAGCCCAAGGCGATGTCCCCAGTTAGTCCCTTGGGAAGCTGAGGATAGGGAACCTGAACTGACCCTATCCTATAGCATTACTGACGAATATCTTTCATATCACCATAGAACTTTCATCTGGTGATGGATGGAGATAGAGACTGAGACCCACACTGGAGCACTGGACTGAGCTCCCAAGATCCCAATGAGAAGCAGATGGAGGGAGAACACGAGCAAAGATGTCAGGACCACGGGGGGTGCACCCACCCACTGAGACAGTGGGGCTGATCTATTGGGAGCTCACCAAGGCCAGCTGGACTGTGACTGGAACAGCATGGGATAAAACCGGACTCTCTGATCATGGTGAACAATGAGGACTGATGAGAAGCCAAGGTCAATGGCAAGGGGTTTTGATCCTACTTCATGTTCTGGCTTGGTGGGAGCCTAGCCAGTTTGGATGTTAACCTTCCTAGACATGGAGGGAGGGGGGAGGACCTTGGACTTTCCACAGGACAGGGAACCATGACTGCTCTTTGGATAGGAGAGGGAGGGGGAGAGGAGTGGGGGGAGGGGGAGAAGAGAGGGGGGAGGGGGAGAAGAGAGGGGGGAGGGGGAGAAGAGAGGGGGGAGGGGGAGAAGAGAGGGGGGAGGGGGAGAAGAGAGGGGGGAGGGGGAGAGGAGTGGGGGGAGGGGGAGGGAAATGGGAGGCTGGGAGGAGGCGGAAACTTTTTTTTCTTATTCTCAATAAAATAAAAAAAAAGTAAAAAAAAATCTAAAAAAAATAGTTTATGCTGGAGAGGATGTGGAGTAAGGGAAACACTCATTCACTGCTGGTGGGAATGCAAACTTGTGCAACCACTTTGGAAATCAGTGTGGCGGTTTCTCAGAAAATCGGGAGTCAACCTAGCTCAGGATCCAGCAATACTACTCTTGGTGATATACCCAAAAGATTCTCAATCATACTACAAAAGCATTTGTTCAACTATGTTCATAGCAGCATTATTTGTAATATCCACAACCTGGAAACAACCTAGATGCCCCTCAACAGAAGAATGGATAAAGAAAGCATGGCACATCTACACATTAGAGTACTACTCAGTGGGAAAAAAAATGACATTTTGAATTTTGCATGCAAACGAATGGAATTAGAAAACACTATCCAGAGTGAGATAAACCAGACTCAAAAATATGACTATGGTATGTACTCACTCATTAGTGGATACTAGTCATGAACAAAGGACATTGAGATTGTAGTTTATGATCCTAGAGAAGCTAAATAATAAAGTGAACTCAAAGAAATATATATATATATATATATATATATATATATATATATATATATCTCCACCTAAAAATTACAAGCAGACAAGATTTCCTGACAAAATTTGGGAGCATGGGGAGAAAAGGAAGAGGAGGGGAGTAGGGGAGAATTGGGGAGAGCTTGAGGGAATGGGATAGTTGAGATGGAGGAAGCACAGATATGAGAGCAAGAAAAGAGATATCTTGATTGAGGGACCCATTTTGGAGTTAGCAAAAGCCCTGGCTCTGGAAAAATTCCTAGCGATCTGCAAGGATGACCCCAGCTAAGACCTTAAGCAATAGAGAAGAGGGTACCTGAACTGGCTGTTCCCTGTAGTCAGACTGGTGATTATCTTAAATATCAACATAGAAACTTTGTCCAATAACAGAAGGAAACAGAGACAGAGACCCACATTAGTCTCTGAACTCAGCACTGAACTGAGCTCCCAAGGTCCAGTTGAAGAGTGGAAGGGAAGATAGTATGAGCAAGGAAGTAAAGACCATGAGGGGTTCACCCACTGAGATAAGGTGTCTGAACTAATGGGAGCTCACCAACTCCAACTGGACTGGGAATGAATGAGCATGGGATCAAACTAGTCCCTCTGAATGTGGTTGCTAGTTGGGGCACACTGAGGGGCCAATGGCAATGACACTGGAATTTGTCTCTACTGCATGTACTGGCTTTTTGTGATCCTATTTTCTGTGGATGTATACCTTGCTCAATCTGGTATAGTGGGGAGGGCCTTGGATTTTGCACAGGGCATGGTGCCTTGCCCTCTCTTAAGATTGGTGGTGAGCAGGGGAGAGGGTGTTTGGAGGGAGTGGAAGGGGAGTGGGAAGTAGAGAGGGTGTGGGAATTTGGATTGGTATTTTTAAGGTAATAAAATAATAATAAAAATTTGATTTCCAAAGGCAGACTATTTTTCAGAGAAGATACTGAATAGTGTACCACAAATAAGGGGGAAGGTGGGAAACAATAACACTTTCTTGGACACTATAGTAAATCCTGAGATTTTTTTTCCTACTGTAGGAATGGCTTCTATGAGACCAAAGAGAACATGCATGGACATTATCTCTACAGGACAAACGTAGGAAAAATCTACATATTTCCTATTGTTTCATCACATTTAAAATTTGCAAAATCAGAGTCCACGTACTCAAGTTAATTTTTATCAAATTTCAATACAGATAGTAGGTAGAAACATCTGGAATTCCACAGTGATCTGCCCTGCTTATTTAGGAGGAGAAAACTGAAAGTAGAAAGAAGACAAACAACACACAGAAAAACACAGGAACATGCACAGATACACAGACACAAACACACATAGAAACACACAAACAAATACAGACACAGAGGCATAAACACATAGAAAAAGACAAACACAGGCTCTCACACTGAGAAGACAAATACAGACACACTCATACACACACAAACACAAGAAAACTCAAACAAACAGACTCGTACATGACAACACATGCACATACACAGATACATATATGCACATACAAACAGAGACACAAAAAAACAAAGAGATGGACACAGATAAACACACACATTCATGCACCAACACATATGAGAGAGGGAGAGAGAGTAAGAGAAAGATAGGAAAAGAGAGAGAGAATGAGGGAGAATACATGTGGTACATTAAACCCAAGGAAAAGAATGCACACGCAAGGCAACTGTCTCACTAGTACCACCAACAGCTCGATTTAGTTCATCTCTGAGTACAATAAATACTAGAAAAAATGAATGGATTGATTAATTTATATTTTTTTGCTACCAAGGAAAGCATGCTATTAGAGTCCAGCAAATAAAAGCAAAATTTTATGTGTACTAAAATAAAATATTATATATACGTTTTCTGATAAATTGTTTATATTTCATTATTAAATGAAAGAAAAATGTCAGGCAGATACAGGTGGTTTTCAGTTAGTTTAAGATCATTCTGGTCTACAGAGTGAGTTCCATGACAACCAGAGCAGCACAAAGAAACCTTATCACCAAAACAAATAAACAAGCAAAACAACATAACAAAAACAAAGAAAAAAATTAACTAGATAAAAAAATCATATCTCTGTAGTGCCTTAGCAATTTTCCTATTGTTATGATAAGATTACCTAACCAAAAGCAAGGCAATTTAGAGAATAAAAAGTTGATTTTAAAATCATAATTTCATGAGATTAGTTCATAAATCATAGCTGGGAAACTTGCAGCAGGCAGGAAGGTAGGCAGGTACAGGAGCTGTAGCTTAGAACTCAAGTTTGACCCACAGGAATGAAGCAGAGACAGCTAAGTGGAAATGGTGTGAGCTTTTGAATCCTCAAAGCCTTCAAGAGCACCACACATGGACCTCTTTCCCAAACAGTTCCCCCACCTGGTAAACAAGCATTCAAATATTTGGGCCTATGGGGGAGAGGCATTCTCTTTCAAACCACTACAAGGAAGAATATCAAGAATGCATTCAGTTTATGATCTAAAACAATTTTTTTCTTTATAAAACCCCATATGTTCAATTTATATATCTACTACAAATAACTATAAGAAAAAACATGTCTTGCTAGATGATGTTCTCATTATTATATATTCATTGGTTTCTGGAGAGAAAAGCTTCCCAAGGAAAGCTGGTAGCCAAGCTATAAATAATAAACAAATATTAAACATGCATTTATGATAAACTGTGTAACTTGAGAGTGAGTCTCTGGAGGCCTAAGAATAATTTTTCTATTAGTCAGATAAAATAACAAGAAATTAAAATATAGATATTATGTATATGTTTTAAATCTCTCTATAATAGCAATACTATGAAAAGTTACTATATTTCTTCTATTTAAATGGCTTTTATAGTAAGAAACAATTAAAATTATGGCTTTTTTTGTTTAAAAAAAAGCAGAATTCTATATGTATTGCATTGTACAAGTTGGCTGGCGTCCCTCTCCTTCTCCTAAGTGGTATACTCTTCAATTTCTGATATGAGGAAAGACTTGTGGGGAGCAGAATTATGACAGCTGTCAAGTTCTTTGTCCAAATTTAATCAGGAATCAACCATAGAGAAATGTCCTAATCCATCAACACCTGCTTGGGATAAGCAGTCAACTCACTAGAGACAGGGCCAAATATAGTGATTTAATTAATTGAATGGTTTGGCCGATCATCCCTATGGTTCAGAGGCAGTTATGAATATAAGCAGCACAGAGCAGAATCTTCATAATAGTATAATCACGCTCTATTTTAGTAGACATTTACTTTATTAATTCAGGACAATTTAAAAATATTTGCAAGAAATAAAATATACAGCAGCACATCTTTTTTAAAAAGTGATATTTGCTACTTCTTACAAATTTTACACACTGAAAATTAGTAAATATCCAGTTATTATTGTCATGCCATGCTGTTATTACAATAACATACTAATTCATTAATTTTGTCTTTATATTTACAATATTTGTTATAATAATATTGAGCTTCAGGTTCTACAATTTTGAGAAGGAAAATAACAAATTGAACCTACATATTTAAAATGAGTATCAATATATTGATAACTATCGGTATAATAATAAGCAAACTGAAACCAACACCCTTAAACCAGAGGACAGGAGCTATCTTCAGAAAGATACTTAAGGTATCAACAGACACCAAAACATTTCACTTGAGTGAAAGGCAACGACTGTCTTTCCAAATATCACATACAGCCAGAGTTACACTTTTTTTTTTTATTGCTCTGTCCCTCTGAGAACACCTGCTATGTTCCATTCTGAAGCAGATGGGATGAAGATTATTGTGTGGCTTACCTAGAAAATGATACCTTTCATTCCATGCTTACTCTCTCAAATTTAAGCTTCAAGTCTTTGTTAATAGAAAGACAATTTAATTCTACAAAATCTTCCAGGGAGATAGGATGCATTTTTTTATAAGATTTATACAGAAAACTTGATATAGATGTATAGAGACATTTGACTTTTTGAGAAAAGAAAGCAATATTATTTTCTGTAGTTGGATGTTTCTTTCTCAATTTAAGCCACCAGTCCCAAATTAGCAACACAGAGACTTAGTATTACTTATAAGTGGTTGGCCAATAGCTCATTCTTATTACTAGATAACTCTTAAACTTTAATTAACCCATCTTTCTTATGTATGCTCAGCCATGTGGCTCATGATTTGTTACCTCATTTTGTATGCATCCTGCTTCCTCAGCGACTGGCTGGCATCTCTCCTGCCTCTGCCTTTCTTCATCCTGTTTCCTCCATGTCTGCCTCTCCCACCTATAAATTCTGCCTGGTATTGTTCTGTCAGTCTTTTGTTAACCAAATGACAGTAATACACAATCACAATTTACAGCAGGATTATTACATAGCATTTTGCTACTGGTTTATTTCAAAATATTAAAATTAATCACATTGAACTACATTAAAAGTTTTCTGCTATTCCAAATTCATAACATAGCACTGACTTTAATGAATTTAAACTTTAGAGGCACAAAGACTAAATATTAGCATCTTATGCAGAGATATAACATATTTCCACTATAAATAAATATGGATAACAAATGTAGTTTCTTTATTAAAGTTATAGTTGAATCAAGATAAATAATAATTTACTCTTTGCTAAGGAAAGATAGTCAACAATTGAAAGGGTGAGCACTTGAATCTTGAACATATTTTTTTTTTGTTTTCTTAATGGAAATGGGTTGTTCTCTCCTACAATACATCCCAATCACAGTTTCCCTACCCTCCAAACTTCCTCACTCTTCTCTACATCCTCCCACTCACAGATCCAATTCTCTTTGAAAACAGAAGATCTCCAAGAGATCATAACCAAACAAGACAGAACAAGATAAAATAAGACAAGCAAAACCTCTCATATCAAGACTCAACAAGGCAACCCAATAGAAAGAAATGTGTCCCAAGATCAGGCAAGAGGGTCAGAGATACATTCACTCCCACTCTTAGGACTCCTACAAAAACACTAAGCTAATAGCCTTAACACACCTACAGAGGACCTGGTCCAGAACCATTCATGCCTATTCCTTGCTGTTTCAGTCTCCCTGGACTCCTGTGAGCGCTGCTTTGTTGATTCAGTGGGCCATGTTCTCCCAATGTCCCCTATTACCTCTGACTACTATAATTTTCCTCACCTTCTGCTGCAGGGTTCCCCAAATAAGGGGAAGGATCCTGATGGATCTCCAAGTTGGACTTTTTGCATAATGTCTGGCTGTGGGTCTCTCCAATATCTGCTGTCAGAGCAAGCCTTTCTGATGACAACTGCACAAGTCGCCAATTTGTGAGTATAGCAGAATACCATTAGGAATCATTTCACTGACTTTTCTACATGAATCCAATTTTCCAAACTATAGAACAACTTCTTTTCTAAGAACAAAGTGACCCCATCAGTTTTTCTTTTACAAAATATGGCAACTGCATATTGCCCAATTTGTAAGATTCATGGTACAATCTGATTAAAGATTAAAAAAAAAACAAAGACAGAAAAAAAACAGTATTTTTCTGTGACTAGATGGTTAGAAATCAGCAGTTATTGGGCTCGCAGTTCATGAGCTTCGGGCAAGGGGGGTGGAGGTTAAAATACACAGACACACACAGACAGAGAGACGGCGACACGGGTCATCCTTGAATTCCTCAAGAATGTCCTCTTTATTGTGTTCAGGGGCAGATTATATAGAGATAGCCACGCCCCAGCCAAACCCACCAGAAACCACTCTCCTGCCATCAGGAACTCCTGAAGGTCTCGTGCTCAGAGCAGCTGTAGGCACTCAGATCAGGGGATTACAAGAAATTCAGGATCTTGGGTCTCACTGGTCCAAACAGGTATTTCTTAACTATGTTGCCTCATTATTTTCTAAAGGTAGATTAAAAGAAAGTGTCGAGTTGGATGTGTGGGCAAGTCAAGAAACTGGAAAGTGGTGAGGGAGGGGAACTATGATTAGAATATATCATGTAAAAATATCTTCAATAAAAAGTAAATGGTAATGCCTGATAATATGTTAAAATTTTAAGCATAATTATCTGTTATGAAAATGAAAATTCAAACTATTCAGAGTCTCTTGTTTCCCTGATCTGGGTGGCTACTAAGAAATCAAATGATAGAAGACATTAGAGAGGAGGATGGAATTGGGAAACACCTATTTACTACAATAGCAGTGTAATCAAAATGAAATTAAGTATGTAGATTCTTTAAAAATAAAAAAAAATGGTGCTTCCATATGACTCAGACATACTACTTCTGGACATAGACCAGAAGACTGTTTTACTATAGAGATTTCTTTGCCAACCATGTTCATTGCAGCTCTGTCCTCAATAACCAGGAAATTTGAGTCTAGCTGTACATCAACAGATGAATTTATAATGAAAATACACACATGTGGATTATAAAAGATTTTATGCTATTAAAAAAAACTAAACCATGAATTTGAATGTTAATTGTGGAACTGGAAATAATACTGACATCACTTACCTTACCTTGAAGTGAACCATATGAACTACAAGGCCAACATGCCAGGTAAGATCTTCTCACTAGTATAATTGCAGATCATTTTCTGTGGGTTAGCAGTCAGCTCTTGTATTGGTTCTGTGGCCATCTCAATGGGAGACAATATCTTCCTAGTTTTGTAATTCTTACGCAAAAGCCTTGGCTGGGAAGATCGTCCGTCTTAGAAGAAAGCCTATTATGGTTGTTTGGCTAAATTCACACAGTGATCAACTGCTTTCAAAACATTTATATTTGTACCATAGAGTCAATAATAGATACCTTTCTTTGCATTGAAAGGTGAAGAGCTGAGGGAATCACAGCTATTTACTGTGCTCAGAACAAATGAGTTTAGTGCTCAGGTATAAACCGGGCAATTATTATATCCCATGTAAAGTTCAGGAAACGTGAGGAAGAGGTAGTGGAAAAAAATGCAATATCTAGAAGACATAAAGAAAGGATTAAGAAATTATATTTTAATGGCATAGCACAGTCGTTGCAAACATGGTCTCATTCATAACAGCTATGGTTACCTTCACTGTGCCTTGTGGAATCGATTTGCCCAGGCACAGCAGCCAGTCATGAATCACATAGTGGTTCATGTTGTCCTACTTTTTTCTGCTCTTATTAGCCATTGACAGATTCTGCAGGAGGGAAAAATTCTTTCTCTTTTTTTTTTTTTTCCCACTGTTGCTCACAAGCTGGAGTAGATGTTTTCAAACTCATTGGCACACAGATGGTCCTGGCTAAAACCAAAGAGAAAATACAGGAATGTAGGCCAGACATCTGTAGGGGGAAACAAAGAATAACAGATGAAGTAGGGCAGTAAGAGTGGTTAGCAGGTGTGAGCAAAGAAAATGAAGTATGCATGTAGGAAACTGTCAGAGAAGGATGAATATATTGAAAGCAAGTAATCTGAATTACAAATTCAATTATGGAATCATACTTATAGTGGGAACTCATCTTAAAACTGTTTGCCATTTTCATTTTGTCTTCTATACAAAATCTCATGCATGGTGATGTAAAACAACTTACCTTTAAATATACTTATAAACAATCATTTAATTTAATTACTCATTAAACAACTAAGTCTATTCTGGTATGTTTTAACCATTTTTTTTTAAGGACAGTATTTTGGAAGTGTGTGTGTGTGTGTGTAGTCACACACAGACTTATATCCCAATTGAATCACATTGCCTGAAAAAAAAATGTCTACCCCTTTGGACCAGCCACTTACATATTTTATTAGAATCAGTTTCTTTCATGGACCAGTTCATTAAAAGTGAACCTGCCACAGAGTGTCCTTACAGTTGGATTTATGAACCATCATCAAGCCGAAAGGCAGGCGAGTGTAGCAGTCTTTAAAATGATAGATGATTTTGCCAGGAAGCTTGAACCTCTTCAAAGTTCATGAAACCAAAAAGTGTCTTAAAATAATTAATTTTTATAAGCTCATCCTCTCCATTATTACATTAAATTGATTTTTATGGGAATTCACCTGCCAGTCCTTCTTATATGCCCTTTCACACCTGGTCCTCTTCATATTGTTTTTCATATATTTAAGTTATGTCATGTTTTAATATCTTGAGAGGAAAAAAACCAAATTCATAATAATAAAGAAACATTTCAGTGTATATTTTTAAATGAATGAGGTTTAGGCAAAAACCACAAACTTCTATTACAGAATAATAAAACTTTCCAACATCTCTTGAGTAGATTTCTCTCCAATTATGAAAAACTTATCTCTGCCAGGAAGATTTTTATAAATAATGTGTGATGAAATTTTATTGAATACTAGCATGGGAGTCAGACAGTGTACCAAAAAGCTGACTAATGCTATCATTGAAATAAAATATTGACAATTTCAAAAACTTTTTGTCTACAAATTTTGTCACTGTCTATATAAACCAAGAGGACTAACTACAATTTCAACCCATTAAAAAGTTTTAATCATTTTGTTTAAGTTTATCCATGGACAGTAGAGAATATTGCAAAGGATGAAGATTAACATATAGGATGATTCAATGGACAGTGGAAGATGTAGAGAGTGGCTAAGAGTTAATGGGAGGGCACTGTATCTCCTCTCCAAACACACTACTCTATATGTGCATCCATCTGTTAAAGAGGACCCCAAGTCTTCTTTAAGCCCAGTGTTTAAGAATTCTAAGTTTTTCACAAGCATATATTCCACCTCCAAATTACTGGTCTTCTTTAGGGCATTTTATACTTAAATATTCTTTATGTTGCTTATATCCATCCCTGACTACACTCTCTTTTTCCCTCTACTATCTTGAATGTTCTTGTGCTGTTTCCCAAGAGTCTCTCTCTGTAGTCATGTATTGTCAGCACGTTATAATTCAGAATCTACTTATAAAAACAAATTGTATTATATTTGATTTGAGTTTAGATTATTTTCTTAATTAATATGATGAATTTCAATGTCATCCATTTTCTTTAAAAATATTTCATTTATCTTCATTAGTGAAAAAAATGTGTGATGTCTGTATGGTATTTTTTTAATCCATCTGTCTCCTAATGAGTTTCTAGAGTCATGGGAAAAATTAACAGTCAGGAATAGCCATAAAGTAGGTGTCCATGTATAGATGTCAACATGTGATAACTTAGATTCTTTTGGGAAAATTCTCAAAATAGGAATAATTGAATCATAGTGTATATGTAATTTCAAGTTATGAAAATAGTAACTATTGTGTAATGGTTGTTAATGTTTTTCATTTCCATAAGCAGTAAAAATTTGCACCCTCTTTCCACACCATACGTGTTGAAATTCATTTTTTGACAATAAACTTTGTCGAAAAATATTGACAAGAAACTATCTGCTGAGAAAATTATATTCTCAATGTAATTTTGATTTTAGTTTCCTTCATGGCTATGTATCTTGAACTTGTTGTTTCTATAATTGCTGGTTGCTGAACATCCTATGATAATTGTATGTACAATTAATTATTTGACACATTATTCTTATTTTTATAGGGAGGTGACTGTCTTATATTTTATTTGTTTGCCTATTGACTTTAACCACCTATCATCTGAACAGAATTCTAAAATATTTTGTCATTTTTTAGACTTTTATTTATTTCAAAATTAAATATTTTTGTATAGAAGCTTTTTTATACAAAGTAGTCTTATTTTGCTGTTACTGATATTAATTTCTGAACTATTGGAGACATACATATAAATATTTCAATGTTTATATAGTGAAACAGTTCTTTAATGTCCCCTAATACTTTCACGTTTTCAAGTCATGGATTTAGGTTCATGATATATTTTTTGTACATTCTAAGACATATATATATAGCTAAATTCTTCTAGCAAGTAAATATACCCATCATTTTATGATTACCATTGTTTAAAACGTCTCTACTCTAATATATATCTGACTAATATATGAAAAGCACATCACGATTTCTGTACTTTTTTAACATATTACTTCTTTGTTTCTTTTCATTAGACGAAGTATGTGCTTTTGATAGCACCATTCACTAGTCAGGAGATCTTAAACAATATAAGAGCGAGAGAACATTAGCTGCAAGCAGGAAAGGGTACACTTATTTATTTGTTTGTTTGTTTGTTTGTTTGTTTTGCCTCTGTATGCGGATGTCATGTAGCAAGCTGCTTGAGTATCTTCCGCGATTTTCCCAAAATGATGGACTGTAACTTAAATTCTAAATCAAATGAAACTTCTTCTCCTCTGCTGCTCTTGGTATTTTATCATAGAGAAAAATTTAAATTGGGAGAACAGCCAAGAAATTTTGTGCTATATGAATTTTATTCTTTTTTCTCTTTGTCCAGAGTTGTGTGTGATTGTATATATAATGCAGTTTTAAAGTACTTTGCACCAAATACACCATATATATCTATTGATATGAATATACAACATCTTTTACACTTTCAGTTTTTTATGATATACTGATATTTAGATCAAGCCATATATAACACCAAAGTAGAATTTAATTATGTAATATCATTTTACTATGAATATATTAGTATATTGCAAAGCTGTTAATACCTTTCATTTTAAAGAGTATACCTTTAGAATTCAATTATCTTTTGGTATGGAAGAATCAAACTATTATTTTTTTTCTTCCTGAAACAGTTACAATTATTCTAATGAAGAGTATCTTAAAAATACATGCACAGTGTGGCAATTTATTAAATTAATTGCCTTTTGGATACTTAGTTACAGATTTCATACCTCTTGGCTGAAGAAGAAAATTGAAATGGCAAATGTGGTATAATGAAATTTATAGCATAATTAGTTGTTAGTAATATTATGTATTTTGTGTTATGCCATTGTTAAAATATTTACAATTTACATAAGTGGAAAAAATAATTTAATAACATTAAGATAAAGAAGCTTAGTTTTCTCCTACGTATAAAGAAGTCCTAGCCTGACATAGCCATATGGCCACCATTAAAAAAAGAGTTTTAGAGATCAGTCCTATGTGCGATGTGGGGTTGGTGAGGATCTTTCCCATTCAGTAGCTGATGTTTTGCATTGTTGACTGTGTCCTTTGCCTTACAGAAGCATATCAATTTTAGGGGGTTCATTTATTAATTGTTGCTCTCAGTGTCTGTGCTACTGGTGTTATATTTAAGAAGTGGTCTCCTGTGCCCATTCATTCAAAGCTACTTCCCAAGCTACTGGGAAACTTGTGAATTATAGTCAGTTGTTAGAAGTCCAAATGACAAAATACTGCTTAAAATTAGTCTCCAAAATACTGGAAAATCTCCTGAGGCTGAGGCCACAGATTAGAGGATCAGTGAGAGATAGATAGGGAGGTAAGGATTGTTTCAAATATTACACAAAATTCGACTTAGAACCTGCTATGAGAAGAAAGACTTCAAGTGGTTTGGTCAAGAAAGAGTGGAAGTTACTTTCTTAATAAAGTTAGGCCATAATTTGTCCTTCCTCTCACAAACCAGGTGTTTGTGAGATTATAAGCATTTTTATGGCATATGCCTGTGGCAGCACTATCTGAGTATTTTAGGAAATACCTAAGTACTTAGAAACTAGTGGCATTATTTAATATTGTAATTAGACAAATATACATGGCTAAAGAGATAAAACATAAGAATATAATATGCTTGAAATATAGAATATATTTAATAATAGTTGTCTAAAAGTTGAAATATTTTACTCATTTTGTTATCTTGTGTGTATTGCACAATATAATCTGAAGTAAAGCCAAGAACAGCAGAAAGAGATCATGCTTTGTGTTATCATCCACATGGAAATTTAAATAAGGAAGATTTACATAGCAGATGATAATTAAAAATTTTGTCATCTAGTTTATTAAAACATAGAAAGAATTTAGAAAAAATAAATAATTGAAGGTGAATAATATATTTTAGAAATGTTTGCAAAGCTAGATAGATTCCAAACCCGAACGTAAAGAGCTTTATAAAACATAGTTGCCAGCTGTTTACAGATTCTCTAAATTAAAGAAAATGAGTTTTAAAAGCTAAATTCCAGATGGAGAAACATCATAATTCCTGAAGTGTTAATGAAATTTGGATAGAAGTTAGACAAAGAGAAAAAATATTGGTATAAGACTGATAATCATTTTGTCAAACCAGCATCTGGAATAACAATTTACTTCTCTTCCCAAATTTGAGCTCACTATCTTTGTCACTATGCTTATTACATTATGAAATACTAGAAGATGTTCACGTCTCATACAGATCAGATTTAACAAATGCCATTTTTATACATAACAATTCTAATATTTTATCATATGCATAGCTGAAATACATGGGTGATTTCTTGAATACGCTTCCCTACATAAAAATTATTAATACAAATATTCACCCACTGACATATTTACAAATGATTCATGGAAAAATATACACTAAGAATTTGTTTCATTTTGTGATACAATATATTTAAAGTCATTTATCTTTGTATGCAAATTTTTCAGAACTAAAAATTTGATTTACATAAAACAATAAATTAGATACTGATATCAGTATATAAATGCAAAGGCTTAAATTATTTTACAATCAGCATTAAAAATTCTTTTTTAGATATAGCAATATCTTAAGAATCAATAGAAAAAATATGTATTTATGGGACTTTTTAAAGTCTCAAGAGGAGATGGAAATATGACAGTTTCTTGGATTCCATATATTTTACCAATTCAATGTGTGAAAAGATATTCCCAGAATGAAAATGTTGTAAATGAGGAAGGATCTTATCAAGAAGTAGAATACTTTTCAGTTTTTGAAATGACAGCATGTGGTATTGAATTTGATACTCTTTCCTGTTCAAAATAGACTATGTATCTTCATTTAGGTAAACTTACTAAGTACAAACTTTACAATTATTTAGATCTACTGAAATGCTTAATTTAAAACCTAGTTGCCTAATTTGGAGGACATCCAGAAATTTAAGTGTTAATTAATATATTAAAAGTAAGTGTCACACATTTGTTGTAAATAGTCTTGCCAGGTTTGTGGTGAAAAAAAAAAAAAAGGCAGATCCTATGTTTAAGTGAATGTCAACAAGCACTGAATACAGCAACACATGGGCCTGATAATATTATGAATAAAGATTGGTGTTTTGTGATATAGTTAAGTAGTGCTTTACAGTAAATAGTCAAAGACAATTTCCTATGTCGTGAGATACCTATGTGTCACATTCGCTGATGGAACTATTTAGATTTGCATGAACAAGAAGTTTCTGAAGTTTGATTTGTTGAAACAGTTCTTCCTAATGATCTTAAACTGATGATTAAATGTAAGAATGATTAAAAGTTTTTTAACTCTCAGATGAGGGGAGGGGCACATTTACATTACAGAATATGTTACTTAACCTGAATAAAATAAATTATTTACTTTATTCTGTCTAGATAAAAAACAATGACATTTCTTAGTCTATCAAAGGCAAGTTTTGCATTTACTCTGGAACAAAACAGAAGATGATACGGAAAAACTGATTTGACTTTTGTTTCTCTAAGAATTATGCAATACCATAATGTTATTTTTCCTAATCATAAGTGTACGAAATTTTCTGTATTTAAATGCATTCTAAGACACACTTGCTTTCCTTAAGATACAGATAGCACTTATTACTTGATATCTGTAGTACAATTTTATGTTTATCCTAATAGCATCACTTTCTTGGCCATATTCCTACATGGGCCTCAATGACATCGTTGGCATTAACAAAATACAGTGAAGATGTATTTTATAATTACTGATCTGATTTTATAATTACTTATATTGAATACCATGTAAATAGTCTCTTTTTAAATGACTTTAGGGAAAATGATTGTCTGTGTTAATGAACACAACACAGAAAGGAGATGAGATAGATAGCCTTTGATTAACAGAAGGCAAACATCTCAGGTCCTTCTTCTAACACCTTCCTGAAAGGAACACTTGCTATGATGCACAACAGCTGCTCAATTTGATTTTGTATTACTGGTTAATATCTTGATTAAAAAGAGCAAGAAGAGGGCAATAGTTTAACCTTGTTTGTTCCATTTATTGATGTGGGATGCCACTCTGTATACTCTGAATATCATTGGTTAATAAAGAACTGCTTTGGACCTATAACTGGGCAGAACTTAGCTAGGTGGGAAAAACTCAAAGAAAGAATGCAGAGTCAGTGAGAAGCCATGTAGCCCGGCTAGGGACAGATGCTGGAACCTTGCCTGTAGGCCACAAGCCTCGTGGTAAAATAGAAAATAATGGAGATGAGCTAATTCTAGATGTAAGAGCTAGCTAGTAATACACTTAATTAATTGGTCAAACATTGATTTAATTAATAGAGTTTCGGTGTGGTTATTTCAGGGCTTATCAGACAAGAACAAACCAAATGGCCCTCTTTCAATAAACTGGCACCCAACATAGCCGACTAAATCCACATAAAACATTAGAGGGCTTGGAAAGGAATTCTAGACATTAAAAAAATAAAGTTTAGTCTCATTCATTTTCCTGAATGGGCTTTGCTTGCTGGTGGCATGTTGCAACTCATTTAAGAGAGGTTTTCCTGATTCAGCTGTAGCAGGAAAAAAGAGGCAGTTTTGAAATACCAGCTTTTTGGCCCACACTTCCAGCACAAACTCTGACTCTTTTTGGAGATCTGGCTATGGAACATTTAAATGGGGTTTGTACTGTGAGCATAGCTCTTAGAGGCAGCAAAGAGCTCTGCCATGCTGGACTAGGCAGGGCAAGTGAGCAGTTGTCGTATTTCCCCTAGCATTGACACTGCTTAATTTCATAAGAAGGGCTTAGCCCTTTTAGGAGCACTTCTGGTCAGAAAAGGATTACAAATACACAATAAAGACTAATCCAGATTTTAAAAAAAATCTCTAAATAGGTCACAGTGTTGGGTAAATGTACGTATGCTTGGGAGAGAGAGGAGAAAGAATATAGAGAGTTGGAAAACAAGTAAATTGTTTTTTTTTTTTTTAAAAAAATAAAACAAAGTCGGGGGCTGGAGAGATGGCTCAGTGGTTAAGAGCACTGGCTGCTCTTCCAGAGGTCCTGAGTTCAATTCCCAGCAACCACATGGTGGCTCACAACCATCTGTACTGAGATCTGGCACCCTGCTCTGGCGTGTGGGCATACATTGAGGCAGAATGTTGTATACATAATAAATAAATAAATCTTAAAAAAAAAAAACTTTTTTTAAAAAAAAATAAAACAAAGTCTTTTAAAAGACAGAATACAGTCATAGATTCAAAGGATCTAGAGCAGGGCAGAACTTAGTCAAGCATGGAAAACTAAAAGAAAGGAGGCGGAGTCAGGGAGAAGCCACGTAGCCCTGCCAGAGACAGAACTTTGCTGGTAGGCCACAAGCCTCATGGTAAAATATAAAATAATGTAGATGGGTTAATTCTAGATGTAAGAATTAGCTAGCAATACACTTAAGTAATTGGCCAAGCAGTGATTTAGTTAATACAGTTTTGTGTGATTATTTCGGATCTGAGCAGTCAGGAATGAATCAAGTGGCCCACATTCAACAATTCATTTTTTGTGTGTTTTGGTTTGGGTTTGGTTTGGTTTGGTTTGGTTTTCCAAATAAGGTATCTATGTGCACTCCTCGAACTCACTGTAGATTGAGCTGCCATTTAACTCACAGACATCCACCTGCCCTTGATTCCCTAGTGCTAGGATTAGAGGTGTGCTATCCTACACCTGCCTCTTTTCAAATTTTTAAATATGAAGTTTATTGGGTAAACTGTTCTTACCAATTTTTTCAAACAATAGTAATAATTATAATAATCTAATACATTTGCCAAATTCAGTTGGTGAGTAATTTACAACGATATCTTAAAACAGAATTCTGAATGTTTCTTCTGTGATTAAGAAACATGTGAACTCAATATTAAATAAAGTTTCTGCTAGTCTCATATTTCAAAGTTTTTGTAGCAAGTTACATGAGTTTCAAGGCCTTAGAGTAAACACTTTCAATAAAAGTTCATAAGTGTTAATTTTTAAAACATGTAACCAAAGTAATGGAGTGAGACCACTCGGAACAGAAAACCTTGCCCTTGAATGTTGTGGGTTTAACTCTCAGACACTAAATTTACTTTGTAGCTTTTTCCTTTGGGTTGGGCAGAATTTAGCAGCTGTGATTAATGACATGGAACACTTTAGAGAATCAGAACTATTACTATTAACATTCTCACACAGAGGGAAGGAGAAGTTTATAAATTGAACCAGGTTTATACCTTAACTCTTAAAACCCTTCAGTCTCTGAAGTTTTTTTTTTGTTTGTTTGTTTGTTTTTGTGTTTTTTGTTTTTCTTTTTTTGTTTTTCATTACAGGGTTTCTCTGTAGCTTTGGTGCTTGTCCTGGAACTAGCTCTTTACACCAGGCTGTCCTTGAACTCACAGAGATCCACCTGCCTCTGCCTCCCAAGTGCGGGGATTAAAGGCGTGCACCACCACCACCCAGCTCTCTGAAGTTTTATAATAATCAGTAAACTAAGAATGATTTCAAAGTAGTATTACTGTGGTTATTATTGTTTTAATAACTTCAGGACTTAACCTTAAGAGGTTCACTTGTTCACCAAGCTCGACTTGCACAAAATTATCCTGCTAAAGTTCTTTTTCATAATCTTAACCAAAGCTATGCAAACTATGTTTACATTTCAAATAAGTATAATCTCACAGAATCAGCAATAATATTAAACCTGTAAGGCTTTTGGTGTTTAAGCTGGTACCTAGTTCTGCATGTATGAAAACATAAGCAATTAGAGGAGTTACTATGAGAGGGAATTCATGTATATACAGCACTGGTTTATATTTTTATTACATAGAAGTATTTATGTCAATTACAGAAAAAAAATGAACTCAGATTATGCAATAAGGATACAAGGTCTTCTCTCAAGTTGGAAAAACGATCATGTTTCAACATGTACAAGCATCATTCAGACCACTGGCAGCTCTAATTAATTCTTCGTTTTTCACCCCCTCCAGATATGCAAAATAAGTTCTTAAGCCAAGAGGCATTTCAGATCATGTGAATTTAAAAGTTACATATCAAAATGATCCAATAAAATTCTTCCTGTCACCACCTAAAAAAAAAAACAAAAGACAAAAGAGACTTAAGAACAATTTTGACTGTTATAGTTTAGGATAAATATCTTTTTTTTTTTTTTTTTTACATTTCTTAACTAACAACAGGAGAACTATCTTTCCATAAATAAGTTTTCTGGTCCTAGCACCACTGGAATATGATGTTTTCCTCTTTCTTCCTTTTAGTGAGTTCCTGATGATTGAATACCTGTGGGAATTTACTAATGCATTTACATAATAGATAAAAAGAACTTTAAGTGTCATGTCAATTAATTTCATGAAATTTTTAGTTTTCAACTTTTAGCTATGTTGCCTCTTTAGATCATTAGCAAATAACAAAAAGTTGAAGATAGTTTAAAGAATTGTAGACTTCCGTGGAAAAGTGATGCTTTTCCTCCCTGTGCTAACAGGATTTCACTGAACTCTCTTTTTACTTAGAGCTTATTCTTATCACACAGTTCCCATCTGCATTAGCAGATTGTTTTCTTCCCCTTAGGTTTACAGATAGTTTTAATAATAGGCTCCAAGATCCCCACAGCAGCACACAGGAAAAAATAAAGACAGAAGGGGGACGTACTCTTCCCTGGGAAACAAAGCCCTGTTCTCTGTTTACCTTCTCAAGTCACAATACACTGACAGACAGGATGAAGTAAATGCCGGAGAGGAGGGACTGCTTTCAGCAAGCATTTTTGATATTCACATTCATCATTTAATTTTATTATTTTCTCTAGATATGCACAGGTGGTATGCGTACAAATAAATTGGAATTAATTCCATCTGTCTTTATTAGGGGCTAAACTTGCAAATGTACTCAATGAGCATTCAAATGATCCCTGGGATTCTCAAGTTTTCTTAAGTATATTCTTGTAAGAAGTATACTTCTGAATTTCCCCCATAGTTAGGGAAATAAATAAACTAGATAATGTAAAATAAATAATTTGATATTAAACCACCTAATTTCTGTGACTTAGCACAATAAAATAAAAATGACCTTCTCCCACATTTAGCAGGTGGACATGAGTACATGCATACAATGTGGTAGTTTCGCCATTTGTCTTAGGTTTTATTAATGCGTTGAAAAGAAACAATGACTATGACAACTCTTATAAGAAAAACATTTAATTGGGCTGGCTTGTCTACAATTTCAGAAGTTCGGTTCATTATCATCATAACAAGAAACATAGCAGCATGCAGACAGATGTGGTGCTGGAGTTGAGAGTGCCACCTCTTGCGGGTAATAGGAAATCAACTTATATTTACTGCGAGGGAAGCATGAGAAAAAGGAACCTCAAAACCCACTCCCACAGTGACAGACTTCTTTCAGCAAAGCCACACCTTCTAATAATGGCATTCCTTGTGAGCGCCATTTTCTTACAAACCGCCACAAACACTACATTGCTCCGCAATTGTAGCTTTACAACACCCTATAAATTTAAAGTAACTCCGTCGTCAGACGGAAAAATTAAGAAGAAAGTGTCATAGTATACTGTCAATGGTGTACTTTTCATACATGCTCATGATTTGTGTAAATAAATTGTCCAATCACCTATTGCAAATTATCAAAGAAATACTGAGAAGTCATACATGAATGACAATTATAAGATAAACATATTCATGTTGGAAAGGTAAATACATCTCTCATTAAAGTGGTCAGGAAGGTTATATAATAAGAAAGAACTTTTAGAGAAAGTTTACCTGCAGAATGTCATGCAAAATCATAGTACACATAGTCTATGTGACAATACTTTGGAAGCAATCCAGTGAAGCTATTTAGGCTAAGCAGTGATTACATAATTGAGGACAATGACTTCTCCTAGAATTTGTTCATGGCCTATTTATTCAGGAGTAAGAGTAAGGACCCTTGAACCTCTCAATCATCCATGACATATCATTCATAGAGACAGTATATTGTGGCCCCAGATCGTGTAAGCCAGCTGAGTTAATCATTGCAACGACTGTGGGTTAATGACTGTGGGTGCTATTCCCCAAAGTTCATGTTTTGCAACCCTCACCCTTATTATCCAGCTGTCATATTCTTCCTAACACCCCTCTGAGATATTTTCTGAACCTCTTTTAGATTGCTTTGGTTGTTCAATATTCTTTGTATTATTTGAGCTGTGTCTTATTTCATTTCTGTCCTTCCTCTATCTGATCCGTTAGTTTCATTGAATACTCTTAAACTTAAAACATGTTAGACTACCGGGGTAAAATTTCTCTCTTTCTCATCTGTAAAGTATTTTAATTCTTTCGATGCATCAGGAGTCAACTTTCTTGGTTCTATTGTTTATAGAGCTGTAGTGCTTTAGATAACAATATGACAAACTTACTGTTTCTATTGATAATATTGTTTTATGGATGATTTATTCTTTGTCTAGCTATTGATGGTACAGTTATACTTCATTCATACACAGATATGCATAGTTTATTAAACTATCCCTATTTGTAAATACTATTTATTCACAAAAAGATCAAGAATATTCATAATACAACTTGTTAGCATTAGTGGATCATACATATGTCAAATTTTGTTTTATATGTATGGTTTTTGTGAGTATCTGTATATCACAGTGCTTACATAGTGATGTAGTTTTAAGGATGAGAATCATCGAAAAGAATGGAAAGATGATAAATTAGTCCTTCACCCACTTCTTTCACTATGACAATGTGCAATGTGGGCAAATTATATTTAATCTTTTAATTTATATTAGACTCCTTATTCACTGCTACTTCCCAGTGTCTCTGGGATAATTTTAAAAAGTTCTGCTTAACGATTACAATGAAATTGGATTTTAAATTTCTTAGTTTCCTATTAAGTGGAAGCTGTAATGCAGAAAGTCTCACAAACAGATTGTCAAATAACAAATTTTTGGTGGAAAATATTGAAAGAAAAGGAATTAAACCAAGAAGTAGGCTTTATAGTAAAGCATGAAATTTTAGTTTATTTGTAAGGCCGTGATCAAGTAGTGGCAAAGCACTTGTTTTCTGACACTTTGGTAAATTGCTTTTCTTGATAGTTTAAAAATAAGCCAAATCCCTTTACTCTTCAGTAGAAAAACTATAGTAATACTTGAAGTAGGACATTTTAGTAATTTTAAATGACTTTTAGGTGCTACCAAAAATAACAATTCTAAAACACTTACTTTATTTACAAAAGTCCCTTTTGACTTCCTACAACAAACAAACAAATAAACCAAATACAACCACTGATACAAATAATTGGTTTACCTGAAACAAAAATTTAAATTTCTGGCAGCTGCTACTAAAACAATGCCCTAACTTAAGATCTCTCCTTTGCTTCTGTATTTTTAGTTTCGTGCTGCAGAAATCTGTGTCAGAATAATCCAAACTGCCATAAGTAGTTTAAAAAATACATTTCTTATCAAGAGAAAACCAAAGTGTCTACTAAGAGTTAAGTCCCCTTTTCTATTTTAAAACATTGTGTCTTTATTAAGTAAAATCACAGTGAGAATGCATAATATCTACAAGCACAACAGTGGGGAAGGAAAAGAGGACATCGTTCCAGTACTTTGGCTAATATGGGTATTTTAAAAACATATATAATAAATAGGTCTGCAGCTCAAGTATGCACATTAAATATAGAATAGTGGGAACTATACATTATGATTTTTTTGGCAAAGGTGAAAAGTCATGGATTGATTGAATTAGCACTGGAAATATGACCCCTTTACAAAAAGTAATTCAACACAATCTAAATCAAGATTACTATATTATCTTTTACAGAAATACAAAATAGCATCTTCAAATTCATATTTGAATTGACCTCAAAAGACCTCAGATAGCAAAAGCAGCCTTGAGCAAAACTAAATAAGCAAACACCAAATTCAATGTTGGAGCAATGATGACTATATTCAAACAATGTTACAGAGTTGTATAAATAAAAAAGTGTGATGGTGATATAAAAATAGACATATAGATCACTGAAGCAAAATAGAAAACCCTAAGATGATGGTTCATATCTAAGAGTTATCTGCTATTAGACAAAGCTCATTGTCATAAGATGCTTCATACTCTACCAACACAAAGCTTAGTCTATTTAAACATGGTGATAAAATTTATACTAAAGCAGAATTCGAGGAAATTATTAAGTGCTCATCTAAATGTATGTATGGATAGATATATATACAAATATACAAATTAACATATGCTTGGATATTTAATAAACACTAAATTGAATCCAGATAATATGTAAAAGAAAGTCACAACATATTTTAATTGATATTCAAACTGTAGTTAATATGTTAAGATTATGTGTGAAAAGACATTCGAGACCTAATATAGGTGAGATATATAAGTCATTTACTAATGCATTTATGTTTTTTGGGAAGGATTCTTTTTTAATATTCCTATTAAATGACATTTTACCATAACATAAGAATATTTATTTTGAAATTCTTTGAAGTGTAAATGTTTATTTCTGTTTAACCCAAATGGTTTTCTCATGGGAAAAAGACTAAAACTGAGCATTTCAAAGTTTACAGGAAGTGAATAAGAAGATAATATAAGATCAGTTTATCAATGTATGGAACTCATGTTAAAGCTAGAGTGCTTGAGCATAAAATCCTTACATACTCCAATACAATATGTACTTTATTTCTTAAGATGCTTTCTAATCCGTAAACAGTAAGATTTTTTAAAAGAATCTATTTTGGGTTAAGTAACAATACTTACCTATCTTAGTATATATTAGGCCTTTAAACTTAAAAATTGTTTGAAATTACATATAGATGTATAGTTAGCAGCTTTAAATTTGTAAGCAACAGTAAGGAAAAGATGTTATCATTAATAATGTCTCAAGTTTATTTGTTGTATCTCTATCTGATAGCTCTGTTTTGAATAAATATGTGCATATACTTATATATAAATGAGAAGTGATGTCTTTTTGAATGAGCATTTGAAGGACAGGAAATTTGTTGTACAATGGGCAATTGTATCTCCTTGTATGTGTTTATTTCCTGTGTTCTACAATCAGAAAGCAGATAGAAATGTGCTTGCGAATGTTCTAATTGTACAACCTGATAGATGCCATGCACATAGGTCAATCTCTGAAATCCAAGTGTATTGTCGAATGCATGTGTGTCTTAGGCGATATTTATCACTCTTTCAATCAAAAGGTGAAATGCTGTAGTTCAAACTGTGGTGCTTTGATCTCAGAAGTGATTTAATCCCACATCAGATATGGTTCCTCTGATGAACTCAACAGATTCAAGCTAAAGGATGTCTCAGATGGTTCATAGAAAAGGTTGCTCTGTATCAGAAGTCATTTCGTTGTTAAAATATGTCATGATAGTGAATAAAAAGCAGAAAAGAACGATTGTTTCATTCATTCAGTGTTCTCTGTCTCTTTCTGTCTCTCTCTCTGTCTCTCTGTCTCTGTCTCTGTCTCTGTCTCTCTCTCTCTCTCTCTCTCTCTCTCTCTCTCGTGTGTGTGTGTGTTTGTGTGTGTGTGTGTGTGTGTGTGTGTGTGAACAATTAAGGTCAATGGAGGCCATTAATTTGAAAAATGAGCAAGAAGTGTAAGATGGAAGATTTTTTTGATGTAGGAAAGGGAAGGGAATATGATAGGCTTGTACTATAATCTCAAAATTAAAAGGAATATTTTTATTCAAGCTTACTGCACATGCATTATTATAATACAGTAGTTATTATTGAATTCACAATATTCTTTGTGGGTGATTAGAATATCCCCAAGCAGCTGCAAATGTTCTTTTTAAGATGCAGTTTAAAGTCAATTACTTTATTAAAAGTCAAGTTGTGCAATGTAATTCCCTCCTTACAGGAAGACATTTAAGGAGGCTAGATGGAGTCTCTGTGTGACCATTCCTTAACTTCTGATCCATAATTTTTAATGCTTTTCATAAGATTTTCAGTCAAATAACTAATCCATCAGTGTGTAGCATACTGTGAAAATGAGAAACCGAAAGGACCTTTCAGATATGAGGGCATTGCATACAAATGTGTTTTGGAGTTTAACAAGGGTAGCCAGGGGAATCTGTGACCGTGTCATGAAAGGGAAGATTTATCACTACAGGGAAGACATAAAATACTGTAAATTGGATATCATGGCATATTTAATTGCTCAATGATGGTTCAGAGAGGACAATCTTAATTTTTCTGACCCAAGATGTTTAGCTCCTATTTATTTATTTATCAATTGATTTATTAATATTCCATCTATTACATCTTGACAGCAGTTTAACCTCTTGCTGTTCCTCCCATTCTTCCTCCCTGCACCTTTGTCTCCCCTAGATCTTCATTTCCTTTCAGAAAAAGCAGGCCTCCAAATATAACCATCACATATAGCAGAACAAGTTACAATAAGACTAATCATATACCCTCATTTCAAGGATGAACAACAGAGCCCAGTAGGAGGAAAAGGGTTTCACAAGCAGGCAATTGAGTCAAAGACATTACCAACACCTGCTGCTAGAAGTCCTACAAGAACAACAAGCTATACAACCATAGCATATATGCAGAGGAGGTAGCTCAGACCCATACACATTCTCTGATTTTTGCTTCAATCTCTGTAGAGTCCCAATGTTCATTGATTGTGGGCCTTGCTCTCCTGGTATCCTCAACTACTCTGACTCCTACATTACTTCATCCCCATCTGATATAGGGTTCCCTAAGCTCTGCCTAATGTTTGGTTGTGGGTCTCTGCATCTGTTCCCATCATTTGCTGGATGAGGCCTCTCTGGTGACAACTATGTTAGGCTCTGTTCTACAAATATACCAGGGTATCATTAGAAATCATTTATATCATTTAACTGACTCTTTTTTTTTCCCAGTAGAGTTTGGATCTATAATAGGTCTCTGGACTATCCAGACTCTCGTTCCTGGCTATACAGGGAGTCATACATGGGTTCTCTCTAGTGGATGGGCCTTAGTAGGGCCAGTCATTGTTCTGAATCACTGTTACCCAGAACATTTTATAATTAGGGGAAATTGTAGGTTGAAGGTTTTGTCGCAAGGGTGATGGCCCTTTCCCAATACAGGAAACCATGTCTACTTATAGAAAATGGCTACATCAAACTCTTTTTTTATTTTATTATTTTTATTTATTTATTAAAGATTTCTGTCTCTTCCCCACCACCGCCTCCCCTTTCCCTCCCCCTCCCCCAATCAAGTCCCCCTCCCTCATCAGCCCAAAGAGCAATCAGGGTTCCCTGCCCTGTGGGAAGTCCAAGGACCACCCACCTCCAAACTCTTTATTTACCATTTTACTGGTCAACTTAGCTAGACTCACCATAAGATTCCAGGGAGTTTCTACTGTGCTAGGTTTCTGCATTGCCCTGAATGGACCCACACCATTTCCAGTCATTTCTTCCAGTGCTTAATTGCTTAATCCCCCTTCATCCCTCTTGTTTCCATCCCCATTTGCCCCCATCCACCCACAAAATCTATTCTATTTCCCCTTCTCAGAGAGATCTATGCATCTCTCATTGATACCTCCTTGTTCCTAACCTCTCTTGGTTTATGTATGTATTGTAGTATGATTATCATTTACTGAACAGCTAATGTCCAATTATATATGAATACATACCATGTTTGTTTATCTGGGTCTGGGTGACCTCACTTTGACTTTTTCTAGTTCTATCCATTTGCCTGCAAATTTCATGATGTCATTTCTCTTAACAACTGAATAACTCTTTATTGTATAGCACATTTTCTTTAACGATTCTTCAGTGATGGTCATCTAAGTTATTTTCAGTTTCTCTGTGTTATGAAATGAATACAGAAATAATTCTGGAAGATTATAGCATTCTTAGCTTTCCTTTTCATTGCTGCTTGTGAATAAATTAGTGAAGTCATCACAACCTTAGACTCAGTTTCCTGGAGAGTTATGACATTAATTTATTAAATTTGCCATATTCTTATTACATATTCATAATACCATTTTAATAAGAAAACCTAACTCAATTTAATCATACTTTTGAGAATGTCTGTATTTTTCCGATGAGAAAAATAATAGAAACTAAGAATTTTGTAGCTATTGATATTGTTTACCCAAAAAATTTTAGAATGTTTCAGCCTCTTCCTTCTTTTAATACCATACATTATCAGTAGTTTTGATATTTTTTTTCTAGTTCAGTAACCCCATGTTTATATTCATCAATTGTCAAGTAAACCATTTATTTTATTAGTTATTTCTTATTATCTTCATTTAAAAAATATCTATTGTCTTATTTTCCTTGAACTCTAGATAGTCAATAGAAATGCTCATCTGATTATTTATATACTGTATCATAAAGCAGATACAGAAATTTATTCCTGGAATATTTTGAGCATGCACCAGTCAAAGCATGATTTTTTTCTTTTCTTCCTTTGTTTTCCCTATGTCTGTAGTCTGTGGCTATTGGTCTGCCTTTATAGACTCTCTGTTTTTTGTGCCCATAGCCTGTGTGTGTTGTGTCTGTGCATGTTCCATGTCTCTGCCTCTCTGTATCAAAGAGTTTTCCTGTGAGTTTATTGAATAGCACTAAAAAATATGATAAAGGAATTATGTGTTTTTATTATAGATATATTTGATAGATTTCACAAAGGAAGAAGTCACTTACTTACCTCAGCTGACCCAGAATAACCCTTAAGACGTCCAATGTCTGTAATCAACCTAAGCCAACATTTTGGCTCAAATTATTTATGGAATATTTGCTTTGTTAATGTTTGCTTCAACCTGTTTGCAGCTTTCAGCAAATGATTACCCTAAACATACACACACATATGCATTATTTTAGATCAGGAACATTGAAGAGCACATAATTATGTTTAAATCTATGCATTTAGTTTAGGAGGTAAATCTTGATTATGTGAGAAATCTAAAGCATTGTTGAGGTTGATCACATTGCTCTCTTAATGGCAGGTTAAGCTTAAACATGCTGAGTACACAGCAGGATAGTTGGTTAAACACATTGTCTTAAATGATCTCAAGACATATAATTAAATTGGCTGTAAGGTCTGGAAAAGTTTAGTCTTTCTGAAATAGAGATATATTTCTAGATAAATGGTTTAACCAGAACATTTGTACTATTGTTACAGTGTTCAAAAGTGTTTAATTTACATGTCAAAACAATCAGCTTCACTCCCTATATTGATGGTTGTCAGATATTAATTTTTATTTACTATGCTTGAGGTGTATTTATTTATTTTATTTGCAGTGACAGGACATATTTGCTGATGCATAATGTCAAATACATGATAACATTACTTTTTTGCTTTTATTTTCATGTGAGGCTTATGGATATTTTCTTTAGGAGATTTTATAAATTTTAATGTGTGGATGCAAACATACATTTGCATGAACATGCCTGTTGGAACGTACTGTTGACATTTTCTTTGTCTAAAACTTTTTATCTTATATGTTAAGGCATAATCTCTAACTGAACTCCAGACTAGGCATTTCATCTTGACTGACTAGTTGGCTGGATCTGGGATATCTGGATTATGCCTCTTGTGTTCTGTAATTACAAAACATTCCTATAATCACAGGGATGCCTTATGTGATGTTCTTCTGGGCTCTGGGAATTTTAATTCTGGCCTTCCTTCTTGTAGATCAAATGTTTTCCACATAGTCATTTCCTCAATCAAGATTTAAGATCTTCGTTAAAATAGAAGCCAAGAATATTTAAGCAAAAGTTAAGGTTTTATGAGCAATATTAGAATAATTTTGGCTAATTTCCAGATCATGACTGCAACATATTGGTTTCAATATTTTCATCATCATTGAATCTCATTGTGTGGCAAGCTCTGTGAGACTAAAAGCGATACTGGGCTTCTTCAGTGTTTAGCCTCACTTGTCCAACACCACTGATCTACTTTTGTCTTTAGGATGGTCTATTGACACCGAAGAAACAGTAAATTCATCTATTAAAAGCATGGTCAGAATATGAAAAATAACAATTTGAAGATATTTTTAAAAAATCAAGCTAGTCACATTTAAGAAGCTAAACTCTTAGTAAAAAAGTAATTCATTGCAATATTAAACTTAAGTAATAGTATTTAATGCCTTACAATATAAAAGAGAAAGACTTAGGTTTAATATTTTCTTTTTTCTTTCCTTTTCTTTATTAAAAATTCAAACCTAGGTTAGAATATGGGAAAATAGAAATTCTCAGGTTCCTCAACAAGATATAAATAAGGAGTTAGGTAGTAAAGCAGATCTGAACATTCATATCTTGAGAAAAATGGTTAATTTGGAAGTATCTACTTCAGTATTGTTTAATCATACTTCAGGTGGCATGTAGATATTACTTTCCTGATTTAATATGTTAAATAAAAATGCAAATAAATTTGTCAGGTTTATTTACTTTGTTGTTCTTTTCTGCATAGAAAGAAAGATAATGGAAACATACACTTGAAAAAGCAGAGAAAATAAATATCAAGGGATTACCATAAAAAATCTGACATATGAGAAGGTGACAATGTTTAATCGCACTTAAACATTAAACAAATACAATACAGTTATCAATTAATATGCTTACATAAGATTTGTGTACTTAAATATCAGTTTACAGTTTTATTAATTGAAAGGTAAGTGAGAACTTATATTGTAACTTCATGCTAAATGCTCACAATCTATGTGAGTCATATTTATAGCATACCATGACACTTTTACAGAAACTTTAATATCTATCTAGTTTTAGAATCCAGCATATTTGAAAGAAGATTTCTCATTCTATTTTAATACTGTAAGCATTAGAAATTATCAACTTTCAGCACTCACATAATGTGAAAACATAGTTAATATATATATATATGTCCTAGATAATACAGTAAAACACTTGAAAAGAGAAAAATCATACAATACATAAGTATTTTTTAATATGGATACTTATATGTTTTCAACGTATTCATTCTTTATTTGTAATGTTAAAATTAGAATACCTTTATTAAGTATTTATTGTGGATGTATACGTATTCCATTTTCTTGATCTGTGAAATGTGCTTAAATTCAAGGAATAGATAATTGTGTTAACTTTTATGGGAATTGTTCCCATAAAGAGATAAATATGTAGACATACAGATTTACAGATATTATTACAGACATCATAGCTGATATTGATACCTATCATTTAAAACAAAATTTTGTATGAAGTTTTATATATTTTTATGAAAATTAAACATTTATAAATTTATTTATGTAAAATGATTCAATATCCTTTCCAGGAAAGTCATATTTATTTATTTTTGACTGGATGTTGTTGGACAATTTCTGATCCTGTGCTGCGTTTGGGGAAATGCTTCCACACATGGATAGATGGTAATGAATATTTTATTACAGAATGGCTTCCAGAATGATCAGAGAATATAATAAAATTTGAATTTTATATCATAATATCATTTGTTTTGGTACATTTGAGCCATCTAATCTAAGTTTTATTTTATGCCAGTTAAGTAACAGCTTCCACTAAACTGCGTAATCTATTTTGTAAAAGGCATGCAGGTCTGCTGAACTAGTAAATGTTATGATAGATGGGGTTTGAGATGAGAAGAAGATACAGACTTTGTGAATAACAAATGTGTGTGTTCTTGATTTATAATTTCATGAATGACAGCCAAGGGACACTGTACCAAAGTTTTATATATAAAACACAAGATATTCACTTGTAAAATAGAAACATGTTATGAGTAATGCCAATGAGAAAAACCACTAGAGCTAAAACTGCTCTTGTTGGTGGAATTCACTTGAATGAAATTGTAGAAAATAAGATTTATGAACAACCTTCCAAATGGGAAAATGTCCAAACATGGTACACCATTCAAATATATTAGAAAGAGCAATCAGGAAACACATGTAGTAGGGTACTGATTGTTTAGAAATAATTTTGTATCCAGCTACATGACTGAAGGTGTTCATCAGCTATAGGATTTCATTGGCAGAATGTTTGAGTCAGTATGTATATTATCATATTGTTTGCAAATAGGGAAAGTTTGATTTTTTTTTCTTTACCACATGGTATCCCCTTGATCTCGTTTTGTTTCCTTATTCTTCTACCTAGAACCTCAAGTGCCGCAACTCGATAGGCCATGCTTTTGACTCCCACAGAAGGCCTCACCCCTTCTGAATAGAGACAGAAGAGGAGTAGAAGTTGGGATAGAAGGGAAGCAAGGGGGAGGGAAAGGGAGGAGAGGAGAGACAGGGAAGTGTGGTTGTTATGTAAAATTAATGAATGTGTAAAATAAAAAGGAAAGAAAATGTGGTACATTTACAGAATGTATTATTACTCAACAGTTTAAAAAATGGCAAAATTGTATGCAAATGGATAGGGCTTTCAAAAATTTATACTGAGTGAAGTATCCTAGACCCCCAAAATAGTGTGTGTATTTTCTTTTATGTGAATATTATTTCACAATCAAGTTACAATCCATACAACCATAGGGAGTAAATATGGAGTAAGGGACTAGAAGATACAGAAAGGTCTTTTTAGCAAAGGGATATAGAGAGATAATTATTAATGATGAGGGGGCTAGATTTGGGAATCAACTGGGAGGGAGAAGCAGAGGTAGATGAGAGGTAAATTGAGGAGAGACAGCTAAAATAATGTGCATTTGTGTGGGAGTATGGAATGCTAATACAGTAGAAACTCCACTAATTATAAATATATATGAAAGTGATTTAAAAGGAATCACCAAATAATAAAGGAAATAGAGACCTTACTGGCTGTCTTTTGGTACCAAGTGATGCTTCCAGTACCAGCATTGTGTTACATTTAATCGAATTGTTAGCAAAAACAAAACAAAACACACATTGTTGCCAAGACAATGGATTGTTTTCCATATTTTGTTAAAGCATTTTCTTAATTAGAATAGTATAATTGACTATTTGAACAAATTAAACCTAAATCCTTTTTGCCTGTTTCAATATGGAAATTATTGGTTTCAGAATTGATTGTGATGTAAAGACTTTTCATTATTATTGCTTTTAGTTTTATAATAGTTTATTCTTAGAATATAAAAAATTATTTGGATGCACAAAGTGATTTTCTGTCTTACATATGTGTTGAATAATTATGAGATTGACAGCATGCATGTTCTCCGACATCTGTCTTTTCATTTCTTTGTGGCAGGTAATTTCAGACCCTTCTCTTTAAGCTGTCTGATGCATGTAGTAGGTATTGATGATTTTTTAACAGAACAATGTCAATGAATATACTAATTAACACCTTTTCCCTTTTGATTACTCTTTCATGTATGGTAGCCATCAGTGAACTTGTGATTTCACAGTTAATTTGTCTTTTCAGACCCCATGTGTGAGTTCCTCCTGTGTATTGCTGCGTACACATTCAGTCACATACTTCACAAACTATATAGCTTCTGATTCCAATGCTGGTCTCTGATAGAAGAATTGCCACATTTGTTTTCACACAAGCAGTTTTTCAAGGAATAAAATGACAGGGAATATTGAAGTTGATTTTTTTCTTTTTTGGTTATTGCCTGTTTGTTTTGTTTTAATGGGGCTGCTATGTCCTTTTGTGGTTACAGACCTCAAATCTCAGGCCTGGTTCATTTTAAATTTCCTAGCCTTTGAACTAAATATCCCTGCAAAAAAGCCTATGCAATCGTCATATTAATATTCCATTTTACATGAATGTTCAGGTACTCTGCTTGTTTTTGACCATTTGCATAATGTTATCCCTGAATGTTACTCTAATCTCATAAACAGAAGGAAGAAACAATACTTGTGGACTGACTTATAAACAAAATAAGTTTCTATTTTATGTATTCCTGAAAATACTTTCAATTGCTGAGTTGTATCTCATTGATTTTTATATTTTATACCAGTGCAATTTATGTAGAAGCACATTTTCTTTGTGCTTTGCTTTATGAATGCTTGACTATCATGGTCTATCATAACTATTCTGATCTTCCTCTTTATCATTTATAATAATTGGTTGAATCTTTTGTCACAGGGTTCCGTTACATAGGACTTAGGTATGTCACTTCCACTATATGTTCACATTGTTGGTGATTATTCAAAGAATGAACATGATGCTTTAAGCCAGACTAATGAGCGTCCTCTTTCAGATAATTTTATGTTATATTATACTATGTAAACAATGGGAAAAAAATCTCATTTTCATGAAAAGTTGAATATAAATCGACACAGTTTCTCTAGCCATGTAATGATCTGAGGTAATAAAATCTAAAGAGCAAGGAAATAAAAGTGAGAGCTGAATAGACGATGGGTATTTTTTAAAAATTCTTTATCTCCTAATAATCCTCAACCAAATAAGCAGATCTTTACAGATCTTCTCACAAGCAAGTTACCTCAGAGGGTCTCCATCAGTCTGATAAAACCTCATGACCAAAAGGAACTTGTAGAGAAAATGGTTTATTTCAATTTGTAGTTCACCATCATGAAGGAAACTGAAGGCAAGCATTCTAAACTGGAACTGGAGTCAGGAATAGAAGCAGAGGGCTGTGGAGAAAAGTGACTTATTCATTGATCATCCTGGCTTGCTCAATGTGCTTGCTTACAAAAATCAGATCACCGACCCTTTTACACCAATCATTGGCCAAGAAAACGTCCCTTGGGCTTACTTGTAGTCTGTCTCACGGCATTTTCTTATTTGAGATCCCTCTCATCAGATGTATTCAGCTGGTGTCAGACTAAACAGCAGGACAGTGAATCCCATTTTTTTTTTAATTCCTAAGCCATGCTGAATACATTTAAAATGTAAATGGTAAATGACAAAAAATTATACTTAACTAGAAACGTGTAGATGAATTTCTGGGTGACATATTTGGATGAATTCGAGGTTTCTTGGCTAAGCACCTCTCCTTATTCAAGTTCTGAACAAAGAATTAAAACATAGTAGAGTCCATAAGGCTGATGTGGATAATAATGGAAAATTGTGTTTTTCTGCTTCCTAACTGGGTTTGCAAATCACAACCCAGCAATAGAAAGTCTTATATAGGCCATAGCTACACTGAATACTTTCCTGGGAAGGTCTCCCTTTGTCAACGTTATTCAGTCTGTTAACATTGCTGCACAATACAACGAAAAGGGGAAAAAGAAAGTTGCAAGCCTCATTCCAAATAAACACACAAGAAATCCCCCAGCCATTTTAAAATATACCTCCAACACATTCAGTTCTACCTCTGGGAAGATAAAAAAGTACAAGAGAAAGATGCATCCAGAAACATTGCAATGGTGGATGCCGTTTCAATATATAGGTTATATAAAGATTGGTAATGAGGAGTTCCACCTGAATCACCTTAAAAATAAAAATAATAAACATTTTCATCAAAACTTATAATTATTGAAGAAAGTCTAATTATTTAAACAAAGAAGAAACAAAAAATTATATAATGTAACTATTACTTTCGCTTTGCAGTAAAATTCTACATTTTCAGTGTAATTTAACTTGTTTCATAAGCATGACTTTGAATCCTAATTGTGTAATAATTTCAGACATGAACTTTAGAATGAGAAGGAAAATTCCAATAGAAAAGTCAATGTTACCTTCTGTTCCTTGTCCGGTTTATGGTAAGCAAGTTCTATTTCAGGAATATTGGAATAGTATTCTTATCTTCAATTTTAAGCAATCATTAACCATCTGATTTCTTTTCCCACTAAAAGAAATTGGGTCCCTATTCTAGTATTCTTATTTTCCATTGTGTTCAGAAATATCCAAAGATACATAAACAATAGATTTACAGTATCTTTTTGAAATGGATAAGAACAAGTATTTTCTGCAGATCAGATTTCATTCTATAATAAAGTCCTAACATATGACAGCTAACTCCAAGATGCGTAGTATGATCCTAATTTCAGTCAGACCTGGATAAAACTTTCACTTTCTGTATGTCACCTACTTTTTATAAATAGCAACAATGATTTTGTTTTATTTTATTTTATTTTATTTTTGTTTTTTCGAGACAGGGTTTCTCTGTGGCTTTGGAGCCTGTCCTGGAACTAGCTCTTGTAGACCAGGCTGGCCTCGAACTCACAGAGATCTGCCTGCCTCTGCCTCCCGAGTGCTGGGATTAAAGGCGTGCGCCACCATCGCCGGGCGCAACAATGATTTTATATGTGCTTCAATATAATTATTTATGAAGGACCTTCTAAATGCAAAAATAAGTCACCAAGATCTAGAAAACCCCATATATTTCTCCTTCACATTGCAACTTTTAGAAGACATCAATCAAACCTATGATCTCACATATACTTTTGAAATGTTTCCTTATTCCATGACAATCCATACATATATGTTGGAGTTTGGTCACTCTCCCTTCATTCCTCTCTCACTCACAGTCCTTTAGGTCTACTGCCATTCTTCGTAAGTACCCTAACCCTATAATGTTTTTCCTATTGCTTTCTGAGTTTAATTATGATCACTCGCATGAGCAGGAATGAAGGTTTATTGACTTAAGTATGAGCATTTACTAATAACTGCACCCTTAAATAAAATGTCCTCTGCTACTGCAGCGACCATTAATCGTTTACAGACACTGGAAACTATGTAACGTCCTGAGCCTCTTCTCTCCATGATGGTATACCGACTCTTCTAATCAGTTAATACCCAATATGATGGTGAGTTATGATGTCAATAGCCATGACATTTTGAATATTCCCCAATCCCAGCTCTTCTGTTGAACCATCTTCAACAATGTTCGCCTGATCTTTAGAAGAGGAGATGAAGTGTCTCATTTAGAACTTAGCACTCAACAACCATTTATTGTTCACTCAAATCTCGATTTTTCTGCTTAACACAATAATCTCCATTGAACCCACTTATCTGAAAGTAAAGAAATGTATCTATTTTATGCTTATTTTATCGAACCTCAATCCTGGATACCTAGTCTGAGTTTACAGGTTGGCTTTTGAAAATAACACCATAGTGTTGAAGATTTGTCTCTACTGCATGGCAGCTTTAATTTACTAGCAAATTGACATTAGAGTTGGAGCGTTAAATAATATACAATATCTAGTTTTATTGTTTCAAAACTCCATACTGATTTCCATATATGGATGGACTAATGTCTTGATTTTGTTGTTTTTGCTAATGGTTTTTTATTAATATTTTTCTCACTATATGCTACCCATATAAAAAGGAGGGTGTGTCTTAAATTCGTTAAGTATTACCAGTTTTACTGAATAAAAATAAAAGTGAAGAATGAACCACTAACTTCATCAACATAAAACAGTAGAAATACCATTTTGTTTAATAGCTTCATAGATTATTTTTAACTTTCTCTTTGAAATAACAGTGTACTTACTCTTCAGTTTAAAGGTAGTGTTTGTGGTCAAGAGGCACTTTGGGATATACTGTACTGCATAACTAGCCAGGGTCAAGACAAGTCTGTAATACATCAAGTACTTATTTGTCCTTGTTTGTTTGTTTGTGTATTTCAGAGCCTGACATCACCCTACCTTCCATTCCTCCTTGCAGTCCCTCCCCCATCTCCCTTCTGCCCTCCTCCCACACTTTACTCCATTATTATCAGAAAGTGCAGGTCTCCCATGAGTTTCTAAGCACCTCCCCATATATTAAGGCTGGACAAGGCAACCTAGTAGAGGAATACGGTCCCAAAACTCAGTAAAGTAATCAGAGAGAGCCCTTTCTCCCACTGTTAGTAGTTCAATAGTAGACAACGCTACTCAACTGCCACCTGTATATAGAAGGCCGAGGTCAGGTCCACGCAGACTCCCTGGTTGGAAGTTCAGTCTGTATGAGCTCCTATGAGCCCAGGTTAGTTATTATGTGGATTTTCTTGTGACGTTCTTGAACACCCTGCTTCTTACAATCCCTCCTCCCTCTCTTCAGCAGCATTCCCTGAGCTTGGTGTAATATTTGGTTGTGGGACTTTACATCTGGTTCCACTAGTTGCTGGATTAAGCCTCTCTTATGACTTCTGGGCTAGGGCTCAATCTTGCTTTACACTTGAGTATGCAGTCAATTTTGAAGAAGGTTCTATGACCTGCTGAGAAGGTATATTCTTTTGCGTTTGGGTGAAATGTCCTGTAACTATTGTGGTAGATCCATTTGAATCACAATGTTTGTTGATTACAATATTTCTCTGTTTAGTTTCCATGCTAGATGACTTGTTCTTTGATGATAGTGGGGTGTTGAGGTCTCCCACTATTAATGTGTAGAGTTCTATATGTGATTTAAGATTCATAAATTTCTTTTTAAAAATTTGAATTCCTCTGTGTTTGGACTAATGAGTCCTGGCCTTCAGCTGCTTTCCCCTCCTTAGCACCTTCTAATATAAATTACTAGAAGCTGCGCCTAGTTAGAGGATCAGAGGAGGGGATTATCACCTGTTGACCATTGACTGCAGTATATTTAAATCTACATGGTATTATAAAGGGGGGCTTTTGGTACCAGTGTTTAAAGGTCTGCGTGTCGGTCTGTCTCTGCGTCTGTGTTCTCCACCTCCAGCTCCTTGCCCGAAGCTTGCAAAATGGGTCCAGCGCATAGGGCGCAGACTGGAGCAATGGTGCGCAGCACCTTTGCATTTGAGGCATGGATATTCAGAATTGAGACATCATCTTGGAATTTTTTGTTTTTGATGAGTATGGAAAGTTCCTCTCCATCTCTTTTGTTGAATTTTTGTTTGAATTCTATTTTACTATATGTAGAATAGCTATACCTGTTTGCTTATTAGGCCCATTTATTAGAAAATGGTTTTCTAACCCTTTACTACTCTTACATAATATCTATCTTTGATTTTGGGATATGCTTCTTGTATGCAGCAGAAGGATGGATTCTAGTTTGGTATCCATTATGTCAGTCTATAACTTTTGTTGGTGAATTGAATACAATGAGATATTAATGATCAATGATTTTAATTTCTGTTATTGTGTTGTTGTTAGTGGTAAAGGTAGTGTGTGTGTCTCTCTCTGCTTGTGTGCATGTGTACATGTATGAGTATATCTTTTCTTTTGATTTTGTTGGTGTGAGGTTATCTATTGTCTGTGTTTGCACACATATAGCTAAATTCCTTAGGTTGAAGTTTTCCATACAGAACCTTTTTGATGGGTTATATTTGTGGATAGATATGGCTTAAAATTGACATTTTATAAAGTATCTTGTTTTCTCCATAAATGGTGATTGAAAGTTTTGCAAGGTGTATTAATTTTAGATGGTATCAGTGGTATCTTACAGTCTAGAAGACATCTGCCCCAGTCCTTCTAACTTTTATAATCGCATTTGAGAAGTCACGTATCATTTTTATGTGTCAGACTTAATATGTTACTTGTCCCTTTTCTCTTGTAGCTTTTAATTTTTCTTCTTTTTCAGTATATTTAGTGTTTTGATTATCATAAAAGGAATGGCTTTTCTTTGAGATCCAGACTGTTTGGTGTTCTGTAAACTTCTTGTACCTGTATAAGCAGGCATTTATGTTAGGCATTTTTTTATATATATTATTTTGTTAAATACATTTTTTTTCTGGGGGTTTGAGCTGGGATTTTTTTCTTCTTTTATTCCTATTATTATGTGGTTTGGTCTTTTCATGGTGTTCAAGATTTGCTGTATGTATTATCTTAGGGGCTTTTGATAGTTATCATTTTCTTTGACCAATGAATGTCTTTCTTCTTTTACATCTACAATTTCTGAGATTCTTTCTTCCATCTCTTGTGTTCTATTGGTGATGCTTGCATCTGTAGTTAATGTTTGCTTACCTAGATTGTCCGTTTGTAGCATTCAATCAATTTTTGTTTTCATATTCTTTATTGAGTCTATTTCTATTTTGAGGTCTTGAACAAATTTCTTTACCTTTTTTTTAACTTTTGATATTTTTAGCATTCTGTGAGAGATTTGTTGACTTTCTTCAAATTTTACTTGTCTTTCCCTCAGCCAATAATGCAATATTTCATGTCTTCTTTTAATATCTCTATTATAATCCTAACATTGGTTTTAAGATAATGTTTTTGCTTTTCTGCTGTGTTGGAATATTCAATAGCTTGCTTTTGTAGGGTGGCTGGGCCTAGACATATTGCCCTGGCTGATCTGTGCTTACATTTATGCTTAGACAGCTGAATTTGAAGTAATTATAGATCTAGGTGCTAATTTCTGGATTTGTCTTTGTTGGCTGTGTGTTTTGCTATTTATTTTTTATTTCCTCTCTGGTCTTCTTGAACCCATGAACTGTTGTTGAGTGGAAGGTCTCTACCCACATTGGTGCTTGGACTTCTGATTACCAGGATGGCATCTGGTTCTGCAGGGGCTACTGCCCAAGCTTAGGGCTAAATGGTCTTTGCTATTTATGTGCATGCCTTCTGATCTGGCAGGGGGATAACTGGGGTACAGATATTGACCTGACTTCTGTTGGGACTGGAAAATTATTTTCAGGATGCATTTGATGGCATGGAAGGTTTTAAACATATGTGTCAACCTAGATGTAGTTGTAGGGACAATAGGGACAGTTGAAGTTAGGCTGTGCAAACACAGACTGGATGGAGACAGTATTACCTAGGAATCAGGATGTTGACATGGCTTCTGGTGGGAGAGGAGGCTCTTGCTAGAGTTGCAGGCCAGGACAAGGAGAATAGAGGTGGTTAGGGTTATGTTGGGTAATCAATCACAGGTGGAGTTGGGGTTTGTATTACCTGGAGTTCAGAATGCTGGCCTTCAAGTAGTTCTTAATAGAAAGAGTAAATTCTTCAGAGTTTCTTTTATGGAAGAACTTCATTTCAAAGAAAAATCTCCGAAATAAAAAAGCAAATGAGTACTTAGCTATTTTTTGTTGTTACACATCAGAGTCTGTCACCCATTGTTTCATCTAAAAGTTGACCCATTATTAAATGCCTCACACCTTCTGTTGTTCTTAATTATCACCTTTCACTTTACCAGCTATCACTGGAAGTAGCAAAGCAATTCCCTACATAAGAATAACAATTGAAATAGTAATATCCTAAACACATACTGCCCAAGTAAGTATTTAAATATGTGTAGAGCCATAACACCAATTTGTCCCTCTGTCTGTAGTTCATCCTTTTTCTCTCTCTCCCTCTCCCTCTCTCTCCTCTCCTCTCCTCTCCTCTCCTCTCCTCTCCTCTCCTCTCCTCTCCTCTCCTCTCCTCTCCTCTCCTCTCCTC
>NW_026067914.1:9260378-9290968 GCF_014885135.2 Alexandromys fortis | reverse complement strand
CTCTCTCTCTCTCTCTCTCTCTCTCCCTCCCTCCCTCTCTCTCTCTCGAAATATATAGTAAATCAAGGTTTTTTTTAATTTTTTATTTTTTTGGTTTTTCGAGACAGGGTTTCTCTGTGGCTTTGGAGCCTGTCCTGGAACTAGCGCTGTAGACCAGGCTGGTCTCGAACTCACAGAGATCCACCTGCCTCTGCCTCCTGAGTGCTGGGATTAAAGGCGTGCGCCACCATCGCCCAGCTTGTAAATCAAGTTTAAGTATATGATATTCTAGGTTAGGCAAGTGATAAATTTCTGATGCACCTCCCAAAATGAAACGCTTTCTTTGAGAAGCAATAATCCTGGAAAGTAGCCATTTTTCTTTTACTAAAGTCAACTTTAACATCCTTTTGATTTGCTAAAATAAGTTGAAATAATGATATTTTCCATCAAGCGTTAAAACATTAGTTTCCATTTTTTTTCTTAGAATAAGATGTTTTATTCATTGGCACAATCCCCAGTTCAATAAAATCAAGGGAATGAATTATGTACATTTGGAAAGCACTTTGGTAGGTTCTTAATTAAGAAATGGTAACCAACATCTAAGGGGACACATTTTATTTAGAGAAACTAAAAGAACAAATCCATTAATCCTCATAACTTCTGTGATTTATCTTTAGGGATAAATTTTAAATTACTATAATGTTTTTATTTCCATTGTGTAAAAAAGTACCTGAGGATATTAATATAAGAATTATCTTGGCTACTTCAATATACCAAACATTTTGAGGAACTATTTAAATATAAAAAACAGTGAACTATAACCATGATATTTATTGAGCATGCTTTTTTATTAAAGAAATAACTACCTGTTACCATTTTAAAATAGAAGATTTGGACAAGAGACCTCTTAAACTGCAAAAATTTGTGGTTATATGATTATTTTTATAATTATCTGATGTGTGTGTGTGTGTGTGTGTGTGTGTAGGTCACAGCATGGGAGGATTCTTAAAAAACCTTTCACAGGATACAGACGTTACTGTGTTGTTCTTGGAGATGGAACTCAAGAAAGCATGTTTGGCATCAAATGCTTTTATCTACTGAGCATTTCATCAGATAAGACATTACTTTTAAAGTATCATGGGAATCATAAATCAACTGTTTGTATACATAAGTTTTGATTCTAAGCAAATGTCCTGGATTTAGGAGACAATGTTGAAACCTTCCATAAATGAATTAAATATGTTTCTTAACAGAGAGCAGAAAAGAAAGTTGTGCAATTAACTGTACATCATCATGTAAACCATTCATTCAACTTAGATACAACACTTAATTGCCTATTTTGCTTCTACTTAAAGTAAAATGTCAATGAAATCAATATCATAATTAGATAAAGATTTATAGTTTTTATGCTCTAATTTTTTCTCACTATTATGAACGTATAACTCTTAAATTCTTAAAACATCATGAATACTATTATAACAAATAAGCACACATATTGCAAAGCTACTAATAAATTCTGCCAGGCAGTGGTGGGGTACACCTTTAATCCCAGCGCTTCGGAGGCAGAGGCAGACAGATCTCTTTGAGTTCAAAGATATGCCCTGGTCCTCAGAGTTAATTTCAGGATAGCTAGGGCTGTTACACAGAGAAACCCTCTCTCTAAAAACAGCATATATGTGTGTGTGTGTGTGTGTGTGTGTGTGTGTGTGTGAGAGAGAGAGAGAGAGAGAGAGAGAGAGAGAGAGAGAGAGAGAGAGAGAAAGATGAAAATGAAAACAAGAATGACCCTGCTGACACTTGTTGATGACAGTATACACAAAAGACAATGTGACTTTGGCTTCAGGTACTCTTCTAGTTGTGATGATCTAGAAATAATAACAAACCGATATTGATTTTTCTTGACATAAAGGTCTATTATAAAGCTACAGTAATGAAAACAGATTGATATTTGTTGCAGGGAGCCTGCTTGTTCATCTTTGCCACGTGACTAACTTAGCCCTGAAATAACTACACAGATACTGTATTAATTAAAACACTGTTTGGCCCATTAGCTCTAGCTTATTATTGGCTAACTCATATTAATTTAACCCATTTGTATTAATCTGCGTATCACCACATGGCAGTAGCTTACTGAGTAAATTTTGTAGTGTCTCTCTCTGGCAGATCCATGGCGTCTCTCTCACTCCACCCTTCTTTCTTCCATCATTCAGTTCCATCTCCCTGCCTACCTAAGTTTTGTCCTATCAACAGGCCAAGGCAGGTTTTTTTTTTTTTTTTATTCATCAATCAAGAAAAACAACACACAAACAGATGGACCCCCCCACACCATTTTCCCTTTTCTGTTTAAACAAAAAAGGAAGGCTTTAACATAGTAAAATTACATATAACAGGTATCTAGCAAGAATTACAGTTACAATATTTATATCTACTTTATCTTTTATCATAACTAAGGAAAACTATAACTATAAATTTTTCAACTCCATCAAAGACTCCAGAAGGATATGATATTACCTAAGTAAACAGGAAGTGCATTCAGGTATTTGCATAAAAACAGACAGATTGACCAATGGAATGTAATTGAAAGCACAGATATTAATCCAAATATCTATGAAGCCCTGATTTTTGACAGTTGAGCTAAAATCATACAATGAAAAATAGAAAGTGTCTTCAACAAATGGTGCTGGCATAACTTGATGAAACATGTGGAAGAACGAAAGTAGATCTACATCTATCTTAGTACACAAAATTCAAGTTCAAATGGATTAAAGACCTCAATATAAATATAACCACACTTAAGCTCATAGAAGAGAAAGTGAGAAGTGGCTTTCAATGCATGGGCACAGGAGACTACTTCCTATATATGACCCCAGTAGCATAGACACAGAGAACAAAGATAAACAACTGGGACATCTTGAAACTGAGAGACTTCTGTAAGGCAAAAGATGCAGTCAATAAGAATATGAGAAAAGATGTCAAGAGCATGATGGTGACACTCACTGAAACAGTTTACCTGAGCTAATTAGAGCTCACCAGCTCTCATCAGACAGGGAATGAACCAGGAGAGGATCGAAAAAAAAACCCTCTGAATGTTGGTAACAGTTGTATGATTGGAGCAGTTTGCTGGGCCACTGGAAGGACACCAGGAATTATCTCTACTGCTTGTACTGGCTTTTTGGGAATCCGTTCTCTTTAGATGGATATCTTGTTCAACCTAGATATAGTAGAAAGGGTATTGGACTTTCCCCAAAACAATGTGCCTTACTCTAACTGAGGAGTGGATGGAGGTAGATGGGGGGATGTATGGGAATGGAAGATAGAAGACTATCTTTCATTTTACATACATATCCAGTTCCCGTTACCTCCTCTCCTCCTATTCGATTCCCATACATCCCCCAATCTACCTCCATCCACTTATTTTTAATAAAAATAAAGTAAAATTAATTATAAAAAAGCAAAAATTCTAAAATGAAAGCAACACATAACACATACACAAAAAGACATTTCACATTAATTAATAACCTTCAAAACTCTAGTGGAATTATGAAAATAAACTATATAAAATTTTCACAGTGGTGCTGCCTTATGTTTGTGGCCCAGGGACAACATTATCTATGAAGTTTAGTATTGTTCCATGATTTTTCAGTGCAGAAGAAAAAAGGGAGTATTTTTCCTATAAGGTATCATAAGGAAGCATTAAGTATGAGGTTATTCATGGATATTTTGATTAGTGCAACTTATTTCTTGTTTCTGAAAATATTTTTGACTGAATATATCAATTAACAATGGGGACACATCTCTCAATATAGAAGGAATTGATCTCACTAATATAGTCCTCCCACAGGTATAACACAAAATTGACAAAGATTAGATACAAGTATAAGAAAGTGATTCATCAAATAATCAAAAGTCAATTTTCTGTTAACATATACTCATTTTTATTCTAAACTTTAACTTTACACAATATGTTTAATTTCAAATTTTGATAATCACACATCTCGCATACTTCTTGCAGTTTTATTTCTTAAAATAAAATCTTTAACCACAAAAAAATGCAAAAAATTGAATTGTTACCTGAAACAATAGTATAAAAATCATAGAGGTTATTAAGACAATTTTTATTTCAATGCCTTTCTGACTTTTTCTTAACAAACACATAAAAAGTTCATCTTAAAATTCTTCCAATATTTTAGACAACTCTAATTATGTAGAAGAGATACTCCATTAAGTAAATAGTAACCTGAACTTTGTATTTGGACATTATTGTGTATGGGAGGTCCATGTCATTACCAACATATATTTCTTCTATTATAAATTGTAATGTACAAATCATCACATTAACTTTCCCAGTTAGTATAAAGATAAATGTAGTATGCATATTCTTATTTTGTTTTGTCACAATGGAAAATAATTTTATATCTTGGTCAAAACTGTATTGAAATTCTCATTTGACTTTATTGAATTTATAACACTCAAATTTTATTATAAATTTTAGCACCTCAATCTTATCAGATAGCAAAAGAAATATATTTTTAATATAAATCCTGCTTGGAGCTCTACAAATCTTTGACAGCTTGATTGAGTATGCTTTTTTAATCACTACATAACTCGATAAATAGCTTTTATCATCTTCTTCAATTTTGTGATAAGAAGATAGTTTTGCAAAAACATACAGTGAAGAAATAATGGCTTGGGTCTTCTCTCCTTATATACTCTGTTTTATCTGATGTCTGTTCTTTTGCCTTTGCTGATTTCTAGACTCATCACTAAAAAGCAATCCCAGGTATTTTTTAGTCATTTCTTTAAAAATAAAAAAATTGCAAAAATGTTGAAATCTGAATATATGTATATATTAATATATAATATCTATTAAATAATATATTAAGCTAACCCACATGTATGTGAATATATATATATATATGTGTGTGTGTGTGTGTGTGTGTGTGTGTGTGTAGAGAGAGAGAGAGAGGCAGAGAGAGGAGAGACAGAAATAATAAGAGAATTTAATTGCTTTTTAATTTAATAAGAATTATGATTATAATTATGGCTAATTTTCTGGGGGTTTTGATTAAGCAACACATCTTTCTTTTCCAACTTTCACACAATTATAAAACTGTATTGAACATGTCTCTACATCTCTCACATTTTACCCCTATCCTCTCTTCTCGTGATATTTTCTCTAAAACAATAGCTTCTACATTTATGTATTATAATTGCAAGGTAGAAGAGAGGTAATGCCCTGTGGCAAAACATAGACTGAAAAATATTGCTTAGTTTAAGTTATAAGAGATATTTGAGGCACGCCTTTGCTAAAGGTCAAGATTCCTGAATTCATAAGTCTGTGTCATTATTAAAAGCTGGCTAGCAGGACAGAGAAAGACTCATTGCATAGGCATCCAAATTAAGGGGTCAAATATCCAAACATAGGACCTGAGAAAGTTAAGAAAATTGTCGGGGACAAAGAGTTAGATGTGACTTCCTCTACCTATAATCCTGCATGCAGACTAGTGTTCTGCAGTATACAGAGAACTGCCTACGGGCTGGAATCTGCTGCCAGTGTCATATACCAGTTCCCTGCATTAAGCTGAGCCTGGCATCAGCTGACATAACAGTTTAAGATTTGTCTAATATAGTCAAAGAAGTCTGAAGTTGCTTAGTAAAGCCAGGTCCAAATATTAAAACCTTTTAAAAAGTTACTGAATTTTTTAAAACTTGCTTAGACACCAAAGAAGGCAAAGAAATTTGGTATCGAGTCATAGAGACTAGTTTAAAATAATCCAGTCTTTAAAGAAACAAATATTATAAAAAGAATAAGCCACATAAATACGGGAAATATACAGCAAGTCTGGATCCTGTATGGTGCTGTATGGTGCTTCTGTGCTGACTTGAATCTTTTAAATGCTTACATACAAGAAACTGTAGTGCTAAGTGACATGGGATTATGTAAACTGGTAAATTTAACAAATATATGTATATATTATTATTATTATTATTATTATTATTATTATTATTATTATTGGTTTTTCGAGACAGGGTTTCTCTGTAGCTTTGGTGCCTGTCCCGGAACTAGCTCTTGTAGACCAGGCTTGCCTCTAACTCCTAGAGATCCGCCTGCCTGCTGGGATTAAAGGCATGCACCACCACTGCCCGGCTATATTATATATTTTTTCAAGAATTTTTTAACTTCACAATGAATTTCATAAAATATGTTGCATTGGGGAGAGGTTATGCCTTTGTTTTCACAGGAAACAAAAGGCTTATGATTCTGTTCAAAATTAATAAATATGTGATTTGATCAGGAAAGACTTCTGCAGACATTAGGGGACAAGTCAAGAAAGGATACAAGACAGATGATGTATAAGCTGACCCTTTTCATGGAAACAACTATGAGACTGGTTAAGACATGATAAATTTTGTTGACTAAAGAGTCCTCATGACTTATTGCAGGTCACCTTTTCATAAGAAATAGATAAAGTTTTTGGTTATCCCATCCTAATAGGCTGATAAAGTTGAGAGATACTCAAACTTAGAACAAAAATCATCTCTAACTGACTTGGGAACACTGTGCATTCAATAATTTTCTTAATGCAGACAGACATGGCACCTTGAGAAGTTTGTGTGTCTTCAAAAAGGACCACACATCTATGATAACAAGGCCCAGGTGGTTCAGGATCTCTAAATTCCTCTGTAACAGTTTTCTCAAAAAATTGCATTAATTACAACTTCAAAATTGATAGTTGAGATTATCCAGACTTCCAGAATATCCCGCTGGAACTTTACATTATCCATGTACTTTCCCATTATATGGAATTTGGACAAGAAATGATGCAGCTAGCTCTCCCAGAATGTGACCATGATCCTGTTTTTTCAAGGTCCTACAAAGATGCCAATGCACAAGATAACAGGGAGTAGTTTAGAGAGCAAGATGCTCACATTCCCAAGATGTGGAATAAGTGTTTTGTTTTGTTTTATATTGTTCGGTGGGGCATGGTTGCTTATCATGGCTTAAGGGGTTAGGTTGCAAGTTGTTATTGGTCATGGTCAGAAAGAAAGAAGTATAAAGAAGATTCAGTTTGTGGATTTCTTTCTGAAGGGGAAAGGTGGATATAGTATAGAAATAATGGTATAAAAGGGTGAATTGTTGAGTCTACTTTTAAACAATCACTACTCTCAAACATTTAACATTCATAGTGATTTTTATCATTCATACACATTTATTTTTGTTATACAGTATATGTGTCTGTTTTATTCTTTAAAGTATTGTACCTATTAAGCTCATTTATAAATGTAATTTATAATTAAGAAATATAGGTTAGTAGTTAGTAATCTGTAATTATCAAATGAGTAGCAAAGTATTTTTTTAGGTTAAACAGATATATATTTTTGGAAGTGATTTGCTTTTCATTTCCTACTTACTCAAGTATTATTATATACTTCTCAGGTCTTTGATTGGGTTGAAGACTGGATATTTATAGTTATTGTTTTCCTTGTTATCAAATTCAGAAATGAAAATTGTATAAGAGATACAAAGTGTATAAGATAGAAAAACATGAAACCTTAAATTTAAGTAAACGTTTTGAGGTTAAAAAATAGTTTTGGGTTGGTAATACAATTTAGAATAGAAAGTGAGTTAGGTATAAAACTTTGGACTCACCAAGACAGGATACACAATATAATACTTTCTTCAAATTTGTAAAATATAAATGGTTTGGGCTTTATGAATATAAGTTCCTGTTTACTCAAGGAATATTGCATCCCTTCTCAGGTCTTCAATGGGATTAAAGACTATATTGTCATAATTACTTTTCTCTCATGAGTTAGTCAAGCCATTTCTAATATAAGATTTAGACTCTTTAGGATAAGGTAATTATTAAAGAATTTATTATTTTTTTTGCTTAATATTGAATTTTTAATACTTGATATCTATTCTTATTGTATATGGTTTTGTATTGGGTTTGGAACTCTCTTATTTAAACAAAAGGGAGAGTTGCTGTAGCAACTCCTTCAACCAATGGCATTTGAGGTGGTCAACTACTTTGATCATGGTTTGGGTACTATAAAACCAGATGTAGAAATGGGTGCTCTCTCTTGGCTACACAAGCGGGAACAAGAACCGAATCCAGTAGCCAAGAGAGAGAGCCTGTGGTGGAAGCATGACAGTATTTGCCAAACCATCACAAAATTCACTCGGGATAGCAGAAAAGAAAGAGCAAATTTGCAGGTACTTTGAGGGTCTGAAATCCACCTGCCTCTGCCTCCCAAGTGATAGGTTTAAAGACATGTACTACCCTACCTGGCAATCCCTGGTTTTTATATTCTCTAAAGTAAGCAGATAAATAAATTTAAAATGTTGCTCACAATTTTTTTAAAAAAATACATAGTTCCTAAAACACCATAAATTATAAAAAAGGCAAATTGTACTTCATTAATTTTTAAATCTCTTGCATAGCGTGTAAATAATCATAGAGAAAATAAGTAATCTCAAAGTAGGTAAGTATTTGTCTATCATTTTTATGACACTGGATTCATAGGGGTGTGCTCTTCCCTGAGCAAGACCATTTCTCACTCCCTCAACTTTCGTTACTTGGTTGTAGTTCTTTATGCAGGGTTGAAGCATTATGATACTTCCCCCAAATAGTGTGACATATCTATTGTGTAACTCATGTTTAGGCAGTCATTATGAGCATGTAATTAATTGACTGAGTCATATTAATGGAATGAGATGGGGAGAGTGAAAAAAGATAGAAGTAGAGGGAGTAGATGTCTGTAGTGGAACAGAATTTGCTAGACGTGAGAACTCATTGAGCACATGCAATCAGAACAATTGATGCTGAATGCATGAGACTTGCCTACGACCAAGCCAGCACAAATTCTAGTATTCATGGGGGAGGGGATCACGTAGGCCATCTCCTATCTGGAAAGGAGATGGATAGATGACTACCAGGAGAAGGATAGTCAGTTTTCCTGGCTGATTCAGACCCTGGGGAGCTACTCATTGCTCCAGTACATAGTTTTTAACCCATGTACATACAGTGTATGTTAGTAAAAAAAGATCTGTAGAATACTGCAAATGGGAGGGTATGGTAACAGAAGAAAGCAGTTGATTAATAATTTTGTAATTTAAGTGGGATTGTAAAAGCTGCATTTTTCATGTGTATGAGTGGTTTTCTTGTAAGTATGTATGTGCACTGCTTGTTTGTTTAGTTTCCATGGAGATCAGAAGAGAGGAACAGGTCCCCTAGAACTATAATATAGATGATTGAGTATCACCATGCCAGTACTAAGGATAGAACCCAGGACCACTGCAAGAGCAAAAAGTATTTTTCTAACCACTCAACCATTCCCACATCCATAATTTTTTTTTTCTTTTCTTTTTTTTTTCTCATTTAAACTTTGTTTAAATTTGCTTCCAAGTTTTCCCTATATTCCCAAGACTCTAAAAAGAGGAGCATTTTGGATGGACTACTGGACACTGCCTCAATTATCAATCTCTCTGCAGATTGGAGATTGTTTTAAATCCTGGCACCCTGTTGATCTACATGGACATTGTACTATACACCCACATATCTGTTTGAAGGCCCTGGGCACAGAAAAAAAAAAAAACTACTGTGCTCCACAGATGACAATTTCAAGGTTGCTACCTCTTACTCACATAATTTGTTTTTTAAATTAAATCCATATATTAATAGCCATACATGCATTTAGAGTGGACCCAATTTGCTACTTCTCAGGCTTCATCCCACAATTCTCTGACCTCACTCAAGCAGCAGCCAGAGGACACTTATATTTTACGTTTTAAGTCTTTGATAATTGGCAATAAAAGAAAGTCATTGCAATAGAATTTTGGAAAAAGTAGACAGCAAAACACAATAAGGCAGGCAAGGTGGATTTTATCTAAATTCCTGGCACTTAGACAAGTATGAACTAAATACGTAGTCCCTTTCTTAAAATAATCTAATTTAAAACAAAGCAAAAGTAGCAAACGTTTCAATGGAAGTTACTTACTGTATTGCATTTGTTTAAAATGTTTATTAAGCATCCTTATAAGATGTATAAAATTTAATATTTCTTGACTATAATCATATTGCTATTATAAAAATTTAATTTAGGAGTCTGAAATCTAATATACTCTGTTTACTGTTATCACAACACTAATGACAGATGACATATATAACAGTGGTCCCATGAAAACATAAACGAGCTGGAAATATCCTAGGATTTAATGTCCTTATAACAAACTTAATCTTATACTATAATGTATTAATTACATGCTCAAATTGACACTGTTTTACATAAACTTAATTTATACCCTGGCTTGTATGTGTATTTGTATGAATGTTTGAGTTTGTTAGTGTGAGTCTACATATAACAATTTAATATAATTGATATTTACATATGGTCTTTGCATTTTTATGTTCAACTTTTAGATACTGTTTTTGTAGTCTCCTGATAAAAAGCATCTGTAATAGATGACATCATGCTATACTTGCAACAATCTCACATATTTGTTACAGTTCCTGTGTCTTAATGGTTTCAAACAGTCTGCCTAAATGCTTAACTTCTATGTACTGTAAACTATGTGGTGCTTAGATTAGTTAATTGTGCAACAAGTTATTAGACTCCTTCTCAGAAATCATCCCCATTGTAAACATCCCCATGGTTACATATTTGTTTCTTGATTACTCTGTATTTTTTCCCACAACACTTATGTGGAAACCTTAAATCCAATCAAATGTACTCAAACCTGTAATGAAAAACAACATCCTATGCCAATTCAAAAGCTTCCTAAGGGGATAAAACAACCCCTGAGAAATGATATGGACAAAGATGTATGAAGACTTTACTCTTCCAGTTATTATTTCTGTCACAACCATAATAGCTGGGATCAAAAAGAAAAAAAAAACAGTCCAGAAACTATATCCTTTTCTATGTGACCTAATTTATGTGAACTAATTAGTCAACAAAAGCAGTATATTATTTATTTTCCCTTGAGCAAAATACTCTGTAAATATTTTATATATTTCATATGTCCCCGAATGTAAGCCTATGTCCTGAGGCAAAAATCTTCATTGTAAACATTTCCACCAATCAATTTCAATAAATCATATCTTCTTTTCTTACCATACTGAAAAAAAATAGTGACATGAATAGCTTTATTTTCTTCCCATTGGATTTTGTGAGCAAAGTGTTGGGGTGGGGAGGATGACATGAAATATCCTTTACTATTTTTCTATCATTAGAACCAGTGTTCACCTTCTACTTCATAACTCCATGCAGCTCATTTAGTCAAGCTCTTTTTTGAATAATAATTTACAATAAATGTTTTGTTCTTTAACATTCTACGTATGCTTTTCGATATAAAAAAATCTTCATGGCATACAGGTTAGTCATCATATGTGCAAGAATTCAGGAGTAGAGTGAATCTCACATGAAATAGGAAAGTAGAATTTGTAAATCCCAGGTATCCAACTTTTATTTGCCATAATAGTTGTGATTATTGTGTTGCTGTTGTGATGCCTTAAGTATTGAAAACACAGAAAGACTGAAAGTAAAGGGCATGTATAAAATGTTTGCTGGAGGATGTTCACATTTGAGATATTTATTTCTCATAGGATATAATAAACAAAGTATGTTTTATTTTAACACAGCATGCTCTCATTATGGTTCTCACTGTTGCTTTAAATCCACAGAAACAGAAACAAACAATTTCCAGAAATTTCTTCTCTGATCTATACACACACTACACCAAGGTATCCTGAACTTTTTTATAGACACCCCCCACATGTATATTAAAATTTTTAAAAAAATATTTTTAGATATAATCTACATTTTAAAGGTGAACAGCAAGCAAGAATTATCTGATTTATGATAAAAAAAGTCAAGTTAATTTTATGATCTGGGGGTATGGCTTGCAATTTATATCAGTTTCATTATTGAAATGTTTATGTATACAAATCTTAATTCTCAATTCAAAGGAATGACAGTTCATTCTGAGATCAAATTTGAATGACTCTGTCCAGAAAACATATTTTTTAAGCTACTCCAAATTCTACGCTCTGTTTTGGAAGAAGTTTCAAGAATTTGTGTAGTAATTTAACCAAAAGTTACAAATCAAGTTACTTTACAAGTACAGAGGAAGAAGTACCACAAAAGTGGGCGACAGTAAAGCACCAAAATCTCAGATGTCGGCATCAGCTACAGTCTGATGGCATTCTTTGCTTTGTGTTTGTGGGAAGCCATCAATCTTGTAAGTGAATACATCCCCAAATGATTTTTCATCTGTTAGTCATGAGTATTAGCTATTCCATATAGGTGGACAAATTGGATAGTCAGGGGCGCTGAGTTGCACCTGCAGCACTCCAATCTCTCAATCATTGAAATTCTTATCGGCTAATTTGCCTTGTAGAAGCTTTCAGCTGCAAGGTGGAGCTGTCATTTATTTCTTTTAGTCCCAGTTTTAAAAGGCTCCCAGACATGTGTTCAGGCATTAAGTATTAGGATTGGTACCAAAAGTTTATTATTGAATACCATTTTAAAATCTTTGGTTCTCAGTCTGTCAAGATGAATATAAGACAAAGCAGTTAGATGTTCGAAACACCTGCAGAGCCCATCTTTTTTTAAATAATGTCCATTGGTGTCTAAAGATGACAAAAATTTAAGCATGTGTTAGCAGTGGGATTTGCAGAACTTTCAGAACATGACTCTATCAAACCCTGCACTAGGAGGTTAATTAAACACTAATACCACTTAGACAGCAAAGTCATATTGGGAAAAATCGTCCTAAGTACAGAGGCACCTTGACAGGACTCTACTTTCTTGAGGATTCATTTTTTTTTCTTGAAAAACCTGGCGGTGTGCAGTGGAGCCTTTAAATCTGATTAGAAAGTTTTTTTTAATAGAAAGATCACATGTATACATAGAGAAAGAAGGTCTCAAAAAAGAAAACAAAAAAGAAACAAAACAAAACAAATAAACAACACCCTCAAACCAAAAAAAAAAAAAAAAAAAAGAATAGAAAGTTCACATGCAAAGCTTTTATTCTTTGAGCTAGAAACCCACCGTCTTCAAACTTTTCTTAGATGATCTGGGAAGTGTCCTTATGAAATGCACACATTCACAGAGAAACTCTGCCACCTCTACTCCTGAGGGAAAAGGAACACACCTTCAGTGGCTGCAAGTTTACTCTTGCTCCAGGGCTTTATGGGGTAGAATGAGGGATATTCACTTTGCCATCAAATAAAGCACCATTTGCACAACATAGGAATCCATCCCAGGACTCTGCTATCTAACTTTTCACTCTAGCCTTATAAGTCTTCTAACCTATAGTTTAGTGAGGTTGAGTTTTGTTACCTGTTTGTCTATCTGGTTTCTTCTCTATTGCAATGGATGTCTTTAAAAAAAAAATCCCAACTCCTTTAACTATGTATCATTTATTGTAAATAGATATAATTACAGGACAAAAAAGTATGCTTGGCTATATAACTTCCTAATAGGTATAAACTAATCACAGTTTGTTATAAAAAGTAAAACATGACTACGTTTTAAAATCTAATTGTCCTACAATAAAGGATAGAATTTCCTTATTCATGATATCTACAACTTACATTAATTATATTAATTATATTGATTTCTTCAGGTTTAGATACAAAATTATAGGTTGACATTTCTTTGAAATCAACCCAAAATATTATCTTTGTTAAACACCTTACTGACTGCTTCAGTTGGATAATATAGGGACCTTAACTTACCTTATTACCTTATGATTCATAAGGATCTAAGAGTTGAACAATACCCAAACATGCTCTTTTTGAATAGTTACTAATAGTAGCTTCACCTCATCATAGAAGAAAAACTTGTGATTGTAATTTCTGCTATTATTTGTTGTCTTAATAGAGGCGACACCTCCCTGCCCAAGAACAAAAGTATACCAAGTTTTTATGATGCAAAACATTGAACATGACTCCAGTGCAGAAACATAGATCAGACACAATTAAATGTGCATTATTATGTTGATTACAATATGACAGTTTTTTAAAAAGAAACAAATATATACATATGAGCATATACTGACAAAACACCATTTTCTAATATGATATCACTATATATAAAGTTTATTTTAAATTTCTTAAGATTATTTTGCAATAATTGTTCATCATCAAATATATTCAGTTAAAAACAACACATTGAAAGAATGTTAAATTGGAAGGTGAAGCATTTGTGAAAAAAATTACCAAAATTCAGAAAAGAAATTTTTCCATTTAATTCATAATTCAATTCAGAAAAGAAAGATATAATATAACCATTATTGATATGGATTTTTATAAAGGTCAGCTGTGGAAATTATTAAAGGGAATGTAATATACTGTGTTGGGCTTAGTACAAATTGGATGTTAAATATTAATATAAATTATTAATAATTTTACATGTTATAGAAAAAATAATTCCTACTGTGATTCCATTTCTTAAGTATTATACAATATTTATAGTCCTATACTTGAAAGTCTCAGTTTTTATGTTCATATAGACTGTGGATATGATTGTAAAAATTCTCTTCTCTCTTAGGGTTCATGAAAAATACTGTTTATAGTATATTTAGCAAAAGACATTTTAGAATTGCTTATTAAGTATTTATCTAGTGTTAAGACTATGTACAAGAAAGTTTACAATGTATATTACTCACGAAATATTTAAATTTTTATTAGATTTTCTATAGATTCATGCTTGGAAATTATGAAATTTCTCAAGTTGTTAATGGTATTGGAATATAATAATCTGTAAAATTTTACAAAGTAATTAAACATTAAATAGAGATTCCATATGTTACTCTAGTGCAAAGATTCAAATAAACTACAGATACGTTTAGAATTTTGCTCTTCTTAATATATTAAGATTTACAAGCATAATTAAGGAGTAGTTTAATGTAGCAATTTTACTTTTAAGTATCATGCCATAAAAAACAATAAATTATGTCAAAAATTGTGATATTTTATACCTTCTCATTTGGAACCAAATTCATTAGAATGCAAATCTTTTGTACTTTTATCATATTATATAAAACAACATTATCAGTGCACTGGCGATATGCTGCCATTGATTATATATACATATATGTGTATGTGTGTAAAATTATAATATATCTAATTATATATAATAAACATATATAATACATGTCTTAGTTAAGGTTTCTATTCCTGAGAGGAGACACCATAATTACACCAACTCTTACAAAGAAAAACATTTAATTTTTGTAGCTCACTTACAGTTTAGAGGTTTGGTCCATTATTATCATGGTGGAACATGGTGCCCTGAAGACAAACATGGTGCTTTAAAAAAAGCTAAGAGTCCTAAATCTTTCAGAAAAAAATGCTGTTGTCAAACACACTAGGTGGTATTTTGAGTATGAGACACCTCAATGCTCACCTCCATAGTAACATACTACCTCAACAAGGCCACACTGACTACAACAGTCACACCTTCTAATAATATGACTCCCTTTGGGAACCATTTTCGTTCAAACTACCACAATACTTAATAATTACATATGTACAATATATAAATATTACAACTGTTATAATATTATGGTTTAGAATATAATATATGGATTTTTTATGGAAAATATATTTTTATTTATGTTCATGCTTCAGTGTCTATGTGGATGTAAGCCACACTTGTGCATGTGTCCATGGAGGTGGGAGAAATGTGTAGAAATCACATGAATCTGTAGTTACAGTTGGTTGTGGGCCACCTGACATGGGTTTTGGGAATTCAATAGTGTCCACTTGAAGAGAAACATAAATACTTATCTGCTGAGCTTGTCTCGAGCTCACTCTGACTTTTTCCCTGAGTCTTCTCTATCTAAACTATAACCAATTAGAAAGAAAATTATATTTTCAATTGTCTTTGCTTCTAAGAATACCCTTATAGAAAGAGTAATTCACCAATATAAATTTATAAAATTCTCCCTCCACATTTTTTAAGTCTTTCTTTCCCCACTGTCATTTCTTCTGGCACAAATACCAGAAGAAATAAAATGCTTACATATAGATTCAGGTAATGCTTTCATACAAGGTAGTATTTTCATTATTTGGAAAAAATCAACCTGTGGTTGATATTTAAATATATGTCTGAGTTCTAAAAGATGAAAAAATATCATAGGTATTAAACATAAAGGTTGCTGGGCTGTGGTGCAACATGTCTTTAATCCCAGCACTAGGGAGGCAGAGGCAGGCACACCTCCATGAGCAAGAGGCCAGCCTGGTCTACAGAGTGAGTAGACTACAGTGCTACAGAGCTGTTCTAGGACAGCAAGACCTAGGCAGATTAAAACCTATCTCAAAAAGAATCAAATATATAGACAAACAAACAAATAAAGACATAAATGTAGTTTAAATGTGTGTATATTTTAGCAATGCTTCAGTTTAGGATGCTTTCAATGACAAGAAAAGTCTCTTAAGAGATTGCATTCAACTCAACCTAATTTAAGTGATTGAGAGCAATTTAACCTCGCAATGATTGATTGTGACACAGTTAGAAAGAAAGTTGATGAATGAAGAAGCTTTTCATACACAATTATCCTGTCCAAGGTTCTCAAAAGTAGCTGCACAGAAGGTTGCTAGGTTAACCTCCAGAGAAAACAGGTAAAACACTGTTGCACTTTTAACATTTATAAATAAGACTAAAGGACTTTTCTGTTTTCAGGGTCAGACAAGTAAAAACAATGATTCAGTCTAATGCTGAGGAAATTGAATAAATGTGCACCTTTAGAAGTTACTCTCTCTCTCTCTACCAAAGCCAACAGCTATAAAGAATACAAATATCACTGTTTGAGTCCAGACAGCCTCTCTCAGTGGCCCTACAGTGTTATTTTTAAGACAAAAGTGGCTTGAATCCATTTACCTTTTCTTTTATAGATATAATAGTTAAATTTAATAACTATAGTATTTAATACATATTTTTCTTTATTAAGAAATGGTCTTTTTCTTTAAGTGAATAAAATGGGAAAAATGTTATATGTATGTGTGTGTTTGTGTGTCTGTGTGTTTGTGCTAGAATATTTAGCTCTTTGCCCTCACTAAAGCAGAAATTCCATGTCAGTGTTGTAAGGACATTAAATAGTTTTCATGATAAATTAGTATAAAGACAGCAGGAAGCAGTCACATTCACCAGAACTGTTAGTCCTCACTCTGGGATTTAGATGAATCACAAGCCTTAAACAACTCTCTAGAAAGTCTTGCAGATTATTCTATAGGTAAAGGGAAAACTATATCCTAGAGGAATAGCTCATCAAAGCTGTGAGTGTCTTTCTCTCCAGCACTCAGAAATCTGATTGAGAACATAGTCCCCATATATGCAGAACAATCAGGAGTGATTTCAGCCAACATTTCCATTACCTATTTACAGTAAGTGCCTGCTGTCTCTTGATAATCATTTGTTATATCTCTTAAAGCTACAAATGTGTTACCTCTGAGCTGTAATTTCATTTCAGATGCTGTAAAACAACAGCATATGATGGCAATATCTCTTTAGAACAAAACACAATAGACAGAACTAGAAATGAAATGGAAACTCAAAAAAAAAAAACACATCACAGTTCTTGAAGACAACTATATGCCTTACATAAAAAAAAAAAAAAAAAAAAACATGAAGGGGAACACAGCAAAACTAGTTAACTTTTGTTGTTTAATTTGATTAGAGCTTCCATTCCAAATGATTGACAAGGAAGTTCTGAATCCACAGAGGAACAACATGATTCCCCTCCTGTCCTCTTCCCTTTATGCTCTGTCATGTCCATCATTCCTGTTTTGCAACAGCCTGTGATCCTAAGAAGGGGGAAAATACAATCAGCATGCATAAATAACCCTAATGGTACAGTAATAGCACACAGACTTTGTAGGTATCCAACAGCTTCCTAATTTGACTTAGAGAAGCTCAACAAGAAGGAAAACATTTCTACTGAAAATGTTCTAATCAAGAACCGAGGACTAGTGAAGTCATAAACTTTGGAGAACTTGCAACCACCACTTTATTAATCCTACATAATCCCTAACTACATTACAAGTATTTGATGTGGGAATGTCTTCTGTTTTGTGTTGATTTCATTGGTTAACAAAGAAACTGCCTTGGCCATTTGATAGGCCAGCCCTTAGGTGGGTGGAGTAGACAGAACAGAATTCTGGGAGGAAGAGAGAAGTGAGTCAGAGGCTATGGAGCCAGCCACTAGGTCAGACATGCTGAATCTTTCCTAGTAAGCCACCACTTCGTGATGCTACAGAAATTATTAGAAATGGGTTAATCAAGATGTGAGAATTAGCCGATAAGAGGCTAGAACTAACAGGCCAGGAAGTGTTTAAAAGAATAGTTTGTGTGTTGTTATTTCGGGGCATAAGCTAGTCAGGTCGCCAGGAGCTGAGCAGCAGGAATGCAGCCCACTGTTCCCTCTACAAGTATTTATTCTTATTCTCACAGGTAAGTGCAGTCCTAAGCCCTCATCAAGGTAACATCATTTTACAAGAGACAATGATTGTTACAGAAAACCACAACTCATCAACATGTAGTGTGATAGATCCCATTCAAACTGAAGAATCTGTAATACAATTCCTGTTCCTAAGATTTGGAAATCATTATGCAAGAGAGGGACAGAAAGGTTGAAAGAGTCAGGGAAACAGGATATTTGTTGTGATTTGTGTCTCCTAGACACATCAGACACACTATATCCATAAAGTCTCACCAACAAGGCTTCCTAAACATAATCTAAAGAAAGATAAAACCAATAAAATTCCTGAAGGCATCTAAGAAATACTGGTAGTGTGAGAAATAGTTTTCCTCCAGGGATAAAAAAGTGTGTGTGTGTGTGTGTGTTTGTGTTTCATAGTGTCCCATAACTTCCAGATGTTAACAAATTTATTTAAATAAATTCTAAAGAGGCTAATTTCAGAAAAAAAAAATGTTAGATGATTTCTTTTAATAATGCTTTTCTTTCAGAATTTTTTTTTTTATATATCCCACTCTTTAACTTTTTTGCCTGGTTATCTAGGACTTTGTACTTTGATAAGTAGAATTTATGGACTTACTAGATACATGTCTTGAGAATACAAAATGTATTAGTGGTTAGGAAAAGCCCTCACTAAAGATATAAGGAGTCGGAGATGCTTACCTCAACTGCCTTCCTGTCTCACTTGGACCTGCCTCATTATACCAACCACCTTATATCTAATATTAAGAGTGATGGCTCAAAGGTCCCTTCTCTGCTGTACTTATTTGTATATCTTGATAATTTGTACTCTTAAAACTATTATGCTACTAGTATATAGGTAAGAACCTTGTCTAGTTCACAAAAATCTAATTTGAGTTTCAAATTTTCAGTGTTGGCAATACACTTTCAGTTACTTGAAACTTTCAATAACTTATATGCTCCAGAAAGAGAACGTGTGTTGAAAACTTCCATGTACATGTTCATTGGAAGGATAATTCTGTTAAGAGAGTAAGGATAGATGATGAAACTGATATTGAAATTTACCTTTTCAGGTGTTGCTGCACAGGAACCAAGATATACCATAAGGAACTCTGAAGCTAGGACAGAACCCTGAGGCTGGGATCAGATTTCAAGATTATACAAATCAAGGTAAGAAATCTGGAGAACTACACCTGTATTTTTTTTCTAAAGTTTCATAATGAGAAAAGTCTTTAGCCAGCACTGGGCTTAAGTATGGTAAGTTATCCCCTTCTTTCTGAACAATATGTAATGAAACATCACTCCAGCTCACAGTTGCTTCAGCTAAAGCTACTGCTGTGATAAATGCTGTAGCTCAACACGGAGGATTATATCAAATTAGATTTCAAGAATTCTCCTTAGGATTCAACTAAGCAAAGTCATAGTTGACAGAGTTTCTAAAAAACAGCTGTTCTTCTAAATACCTGCTAAGTTTCATGGCTCTGTTTATTTGGGAAACAAGAACAGCATAAGAAATTCAATAAACATCAAAGGACTTTTAAAATTTAAATCTCTATAAAAATCTCCTTATTATTGATTTCACCCTCTCCTAGGAAAATTCCTAAAACCCAATTCACATACTTAACTCTTAGAATAATTATGGTAAACTAAGATTATATATTCATATATTAGAAATTATAATATCAGCTACTTTTACATTCTGAAAAGAAAACATTAAATCTTTAATATTCATGAACTTATGACATAAATTTCTATTTATGACAATGTTGCTTTTCAAGCAAGGAAGTATACAAAATTATTGAAACCACAATTGTGATAAGTGACCCATCCTAAACCTGAGCTAAGTATTCTGTTTAACTAGCATGCCCTTTAACCTGCTAATGCATAAATTCTTGTTTTCAAATGTCAGTTTTGCAGGTCATACATGTTTAAGCAACATTTCAGAAAATCTGTGAACTGTAAATTTTACATGGACAACAGGGATTTGATGACATTAATTTCCATTCTGTGAAATAAGCCATGTATATTTTAGTGCTTGACATTTAAAAGTAAATACTTACATCCAATTGTAAAAACTATGCAATTTTAGACAGAAACTTATTCTCTAACCTACTCAATTAATTAAAAACACTTGTTAGTCTCTCACAGATGAGTTCTTAGTTCATCCACAAATTTCTGTTCAGTTTTGGTCATAACAGTTTTTCATGAATAAATTACATTTTAATTCATTGTTACTCTCTTGGCCTCATAGAAATTTACCTTAGCTATAATAGATTATGTTTACTCTTCAACTTCAGTTTTAATTTATTTTTATCTCCCTTACTTGAAACTCATTAATTTCATTGATTTAAAGGGTTGCCTTTTAGTTTTGGCTTGGGTTTTTATTTCTTATATTTTTCTAAACAACAACAACTTATTTAAGAATTCATTTAACTCTTTACTTGCATCTCGCAGATGCTCTTCTCCAGGAAGTAACCTTTTTTGTCGTCAATAATTATAATAGTATATCTGACTGAATCCAAAGAAGCATAATGATAAAGCATAAGTTGGGCAAGTGTTAAGGATGGAAAACCCCATTCACTGAGCAGACAACAGAAATGTCAAATATATTTAAATCTAATAGTTTTACTTATGTCAACTATGGAAATAGCTCAAAATAAGTAAAATGGAAAATCTTTTAAGGAATTGTCCTTATGCATGGCTGAATCACTGCATTGATTAACGGAGTTTTTGTCAGAACTACGATTGATACAGAAGTCTCCATGACTTTCAACCAAAAGCATTTTGTTGGGACATCTATGTGTTCAGCAATTGTGTGTTCAAGTTTGGACTAAGACTATGGTTGTAATTATGAGAGCCAATATTTTTATGTCAAAATATTTGATGAAATTCTTATTTTTTTCCTGTATAACTTCAGCTTCTCTCATGTTAATTGGCTATGCCTAAAATTTACCATGACATGCACTTTCCAATCTTCATACTCAACTGTTTCCATTATCTGCATCTCAATTTATTATTCCTGTGGAGATGCCTGATTAGTCTTTTATAAATTTCAGGGTTCTTTGAAAAAGTTTTTCCCCAATGGTTTTTTTTTGTCTGAGGGAATGTATGGTGCCTGGTCTGGTCCCCAATATGCGTCTTTTTTTATTTTTTATATTTCATTTTTAAGGTGATCTTATTTTACATTCCAATCTGAGTTCCCAGTCCTTCTAGCCACGATTCTAATATGTCTCATTCATAACTCTGTTTACATCCTTCCATATTTACTTCTATGGGGAGCTTTGGACCATGCCAGTCATGTGCTCTGTACAACTTCATCTTATGATAGTTATGAGTCTTTGATTATTTGTAGAAAACTTTGGAATCGTTTGTTTTGATATTTTGTGAAAAATAGTGTTTTTACTCTATTTAATGACAAACAGTAATTTTGTATTTTTCACTGCTTTATCCTCTGATAGTTTGTGTTATATGGAAAATATTGCAATGTTTGCTTAGCTTTTCTCAAAAGAGTCACTGATTTGTCCTTGGTAAACTTAAATTAACTTTTCCCAATGTTGCTATCATGACAATACACTTGGAATTTTCAATTAAAAAGAAATGGCCTAAATAGCATAGTTAATGACATTTTAGAAATTGTGTCAATTAGGCCAAATTTTGGTATTTGCAACCCTGATTTATAAAAACAACTCCATAACATTACAAAAGGTTAGAATTATGGTATTTAAAAAAATATATCTGTTATATTGAATATAACTGAAAGGTATTAACATCTGTATCCAAAGCATAACCAGTCTATGTACCTAGATTCCTTGGTCCTAGGGAAGAAAAATGGCCTAGTTCTTGCTAAGACATTAGGGCTTTGTGCGGGTTTTATGCTCCCCGTGTTACTTAGGTAAAGTGTGGCTGTCAAACATCCAGTGAAAGAAGAAATGTACATCAACAGTGTATCTGGGGCCAAGCAAATAGAATTTAGAATTCATACTATCATCCTGGACTTGAGTGTGTTCTCTGAGCAAAATGTTTGGCTCTTTTTGAGGTTTGTGAATGACAGAAAAAAAAATACTGAAGCTGGGCAAAGTGATTTATGCCTTTAATTCCATTAATTAGGAGGCAGAGGCAGGTGGAGTTCTAGGACAAGATCCTACTTGAACTCTGTGAGTTCTAGGACAAGGATCAAGTAGAACTGTGCACTTTGTGCTCTGTGTATACTCACCTCCCCCTGTGGGTAAGCACATAAGTGTGCTGATAAATACATATGTGACTATAGCACGAACATTTGTCAAGAAATATAGTATGCATACAGTAAACAAATACAAACTTAAATCATTTCTAAAGAAGGATGAGGTGAAGAAAAGTTACCACATATGGAGGGAATAAAAAGTGGTATGCGTATCTGAGTAGAATGAATATATTCAATCTCTCTTTTTATTTCTCTTTATTCTTTCGCATGGCCTATACACACATGCATGCAGGCACACACAAACACACACACGGACCAAAAATTCTCCAATATGTAGTTCCTATCTAAATTAGCCTTAGATTCTTCAGTCTATTAAATTATATTGCATATCCAACCTAAGTAGTCCTTTTCGGGAATAGAAGACCGGAAAAGATTTTCTTTTTTACTTTACATTTAGCTCGGTGGAAATTGTTTGTTTGATGTGGGAGTGGTTTCTTATTAATAAAGAAACTGCCTAGGCCCATTTGCATTTGATAGGCCAACCCTTAGGTGGGTGGAGAAAACAGAACAGAATTGTGGGAAAAAGAAGCTGAGAGGGAGTCGCCATGGTTCTCCCGCTCCAGACAGACGCAGGTTAAGATCCTCCCTGGTAAGCCAGCTCGTGGGCTACACAGAATATTAGAAATGGGTTAGAACAATATGTAAGAGCTAGCCAATAAGAAACTGGACCTAGCCGGGCCAGGCAGTGTTTGAAAGAATACAGTTTCCGTGTAATTATTTCTGGGTATAAGCTAGCCATGCGGGCGGCCGGGTGCCGGGGACGCAGCCCTGCCGCTCCTATTTCAACAGATGGCGCCCAGACGTGATGGGCTAAATCCACTTAAAAACCTGAGAAGGCTTAAAAATAAGGGAAACAGAGTTTAACACAGAGTTTTGCTCTCTGTTGGTGGCGTGCCATAAAGAGATTTCCTGATTCAGCAATAGCAGCAGAAAAAAAGCTGCGTCATTTTAAAGCGCGGCTTCATAGGGCTGTACTGCCAGCGTGAACTCTGGCTTTAAAGCATTTCAAGGCTTTTATGGGACTGGATGTTTGTGTTCCCGCTTGGGATCGGAGGAGAGTGCTCTGAGACCGTGCAGATGGCTCAGCGCTCCCCGCCTGCACCTGGGCAGAAGGCAGAATCAGGCTTAGGCAGGCGGAAGAGCATGGCGGATTCCTGCCGCCATACAGAGACGCGTTTTCAGACTGCGCAGTGCTCTGCATGTCAGATTTGGCTGTAACTTGGATGAAAAGAGTTTCTGTGCTGCACACTCAGTCTCAGAATTAAACTGCTGATTGCGGCTCCAATGTGAACTGCTGTGTGCCTGGAACTGTGCTCAGCTCAGAAGCACCAAATGACTCTGAGGCAGGAGCGGCTGCTCCATGCTGAACTGTGCTGATCTCAGGCAGGAACTACCGTAATTACCTTAAAACCGTGCAGTTAAGGTTTAGACTGGGCAGGACACAGGCAGTACCGTATTACCTGTAAATGGTGCAACTTAAGTTTTTAAGAAATGCTTAACATTTTAAGAAATGCTCCTGTATAGTAAAGAAATTACAGATTCACAATAAAACAGATTCAGACACTGTTGGATAAATGTACGTAGGCTTGGGAAAGAGAAGAAAAAGAATATAAAGAATAAAGTTAATGTCTTAAAAAGAAAAAGGGTAAAGTCTTTAAAGAGACAGAGTACAGAAGTACAGAGAGTTATAGATTAAAAGAAATAAAGAAATATAAGCCACGTAAAAATGGAAAATTCACAGAGAGTCTGGATTATGTACATTGTGTTTTCTTTAAAATTTTTGACTGTGAAGGAGCTAAGTACAGAGAGACATTTCATTACATGGGCTGCCAATCTAAACCAAAATGGATATAAGGGTATTATGATTTCAGAATTTGGGTCTAAGGATATGATGCTTTGGAGAGGGTCTTCTTTTGTTTTTGCAGAGGATGAGACCCTGTGGATTGCATCTATTCCGATTTGGTATGATAGACCACGCCCTCCTGAAAGGTTGCTGTGAATACCCTCAAAAAATTGCTTCGCTCAATTGCCAACTGAGATGAAACTAGCATACAGGTTATATCATGAACAACCTAATTAACGACGCCCCTATTCAGCAGGAAGCAGTTTGTAGAGAAAAAACTACGCCCATGTTCCCAAATATTGTTTATAAATGTTCTTTTACATTTAAAGGGGGATATGATATAGATATGAATAATTTGCATTGGTATGGATTTTATGGTCAATTTTGTTATATGTATATGTATTTTTGATCTTGATTAAGGTATTGTGATTGTGTAGTTCATTTAAAAATGTAATGTATAATTAGGAAATATAGGTTGTTAATGGATAATCATCGCTAATACTTAAGCTTGTAGTCATGTTAGTTAGATTTTCTAGATATATAGAGAGATATTTTAGTTAGATAGGCATTCTTCATATCTTTCAAAGGCTGCAGAATATGGCATTTAAGATATTTTAATAACTTAGGGTTTTTCATGACAATGAGACACATTTGCTCCTGGCAGCACCAATCTATTTCAAGAGGAAGATGGGCATCGAAGAGAATCCTTATGGAGTTTGATAGCCATTTGGGCAAGAAACTGCTCTTGCCTGGACTGTTGCATAAACTGGACACAGAGAACCCGCAGAGAGAGGACTGCTGAACTTGCCTAAAGGTGAGATGACCTTTTGGGGTTCCTGCTTCATGAAAGAGTCTGTGAGACATTCTGCAGGACACAGCAAAAAGTGACTGAACTGTCTTTGGAATTTCTTGCTTGATGAGAATGTCTGCTGGATACTATGGGCCTGTAGGCCGAAGATGGATGCCCCAACGGTACAGAGGAACTTTGGGTGACTGTCCAGGCAGCGAGATGTCTCTGTCATTTCTAGAGTTTTCTTATTTCTTGTTTGATAGGTAATATTATATCCTTCTGGAGTCTTTGATGGAGTTGAAGAATGGTTAGTTATAGTTTTCCTTAGTTATGATAAGAGATAAAATAGATATAAATATTGTAACTGTAATTCTTACTTGATAACTGTTTTGTTATATGTAATTTTACTATGTTAAAGTTAAAGCCTTTCTTTTTTGTTTAAACAGAAAAAGGGGAAATGATGTGGGAGTGATTTCTTATTAATAAAGAAACTGCCTTGGCCCATTTTATTGGATAGAAAATTAGGTAGGCGGAGTAGACAGAGGAGAATGCTGGGAAAAAGAAGCTGTGTGAGGAGTCGCCATGGTTCTCCCGCTCCAGACAGACGCAGGTTAAGATCCTCCCTGGTAAGCCAGCTCGTGGGCTACACAGAATATTAGAAATGGGTTAGAACAATATGTAAGAGCTAGCCATAAGGAACTGGAACTATCCGGGCCAGGCAGTGTTTGAAAGAATACAGTTTCCGTGTAATTATTTCGGGCATAAGCTAGCCATGCGGGCGGCCGGGTGCCGGGGACGTAGCCCTGCCGCTCCTATTTCAACATTTGTTTAACTTAAATAAATGAAATTGCAAAGAACAGGATGTATAAAAGAGCCAAATGACTCGAGCGAGCATGTCTGTGGTACTTCTTTTCTCAGCTTAGCTGCTTATACTGCACAGCATTGCTATGTTTTAGAACGCTTATGTTTCCTGAATGCTGTCATAGGAGAGTCTGTAAACAAAACAAAGTATCTGAAATATTATAAATGTGATAAACATTTTAAATTGCACCATCTAGAGGGAAATGAAAGTCCCTTTCCCTACGACTTTAATGGTGATTGGATCACCAAGTCTTGGAGAAATGAACGCTCTAAATCTTCCTCTGAGATTCTTTGCCGTTCTTCATAGAGTTTGAGTCTACATCACAGCTCACACACCTGTGTTTTTAAGAGTCTGTTGGGAGGGCATTAAGCCTTTCTGTACCGTGTTGTCCTCGGAGCTTTGTTTTCTTAGTGTGTGTTATTTAGAGTTCGTGCAAATGCTGAGCAGCTTAGAAAACATAAGCACACTTCAATCTGTAGCAAGCATTCTTTGGGTAGCTATTTTAGTATAATGGGATGCATTCATTTTTCCTTTCTTTCTTTGAAGGAAAACGAAGTGTCTTTGGCATGGAGCTTTGCTATTTTATTCTAAATAGAGAAATATAGCAGGAGTTTTACCTCCCGGTATTTTGATCCAGTGATTCTACTGTTGATTCAGACAGTAACAGAGAAACACGGAGTGGGAGGGATTGTTAAAAATATTTTTTAACAAGTCCAAGGTTTTTCTGAGGCTGTTTGTCCCATTTCCTGTTCCTGGTGTGAAAACCAACAAGACAACAATAAAACAAGGTTGGGACTGCAGCTGAATACCAAAAGATATCATGCTTTGAAATTTCAAAAACTGTTTTTTTTTTTTTCTAAACTAAGAAATTGAGAATTGGTGACGTGAAGTATTAGATGTAAATAGAAAATGCCTATTAAAAAATAAGGGATAGACTCGTTCCAGAGACAATTTGGAAGTATTTATAATACCACAAACTTTGTTTACTCTAAATGTATATGTAATAAAGACCAAATTTGGTGTCGCCTCATTACAGGAAGCCCACCGGAGAGTATTACTCAGTTACAAATTAAAACCACTGAAAGTATTTGTTCCAGCTGGCTGGGACAACATTCATGTATTGAGGATAAAACACAATACTGTGTGTTTAGGGTAAAGAATTTTTAAAGACAGAAAAGACACCTCTTGGTATCTCACTAGGAGCTGTAGGGGGAGGTTATTGCAAGTAGTTTAACAAAAGCTAAGATAATCTCTTAGTTGGAGGAATTTTGCACCAATTTGACAGAAATTTAAGAAAGCTAAAACAAATTAGTTGGGGCATCTTGAACTCTGTTTTCTAGAATAGATTTGGCCAATTTTTCACAGGTATCTCCATCAAGGGAATCAAATTATAGTTAAACCTAAAATGGTCTGAGCCAGAAAGAAAAATGGAAGATCCTCTGCACTGCTTTGTCCTGTCAATATTTTTTCATATTTTTAGAAAATAAATCATATTCCAAACAATGAATGGCATTCCAAGATCAGAATACCTACATTATTTCATATCTGAAAATTTTAATAATAATTATACAAATATAACTTTAAGCTATTTTAACATTAAATAATAATACAAAGATGTCCTGTTAGCAAGTTAAATAAATTCAACAATAAAATAATTTTATTTATCACTTATGATGGAAATTTATTCTGCATTTATCTTTTTATGATTATTTCTAAATAATTTTAAGAACATTCTATGAATAAAATTATATTGAAATAAAAAGTGTAAATAAATACCTTGTACATCTAATTAACATTCGTTAACTATATACAGCCCAAATTTCTTTATTTTCTAAAATCTAAAGATGAACAATATGAATCACTAAAATATATTGAATAATGTTTGAAATATGTTCTACCCTAGAGCTCTTTAATACAATATGAAAAAAATTTTAGTATGAAGTACATCAATGTATTTGTAATGCGTTTTGTCTGGCAAGACAATAATTTTGTAGATGGTCAAATAACTGTAACTGGTAACACCTCCCTGGGATTGGGATCTTAGCATGTGACATTTCGGTTGCAATCACTTTAGTATGAGGGGACAAATATTGTCTACTTCATCTCCTATTCTTGGTCTGGCATGAGATGCTCAGTAGAACTGAATAAAGTAAAATTGTCCTAACATTAAAGTCTCATTTTTTTTCTCGAGATGTTCCTTTTAAGTCCTTTTATTATGATTAAGTGTTATTGATGCTATAGAAAAGCTTTGGATGAAGTAAAGGTAGAAACCATCCAATAAAGTGGTCAGCCTCCATCAAATAACCACATGCAAAATCGTCGAAATCTGGCAGGTTCAAACTTGGAGCAAACAGATGGATAACTTTTAATAAAAAATTTGGAAAACATGAACTCTAATTACTGTACACTGATGAAAAGTCAGCTTGACTTAAATATATATAAATATAAATATATATATCTTCTGTGTCATAAACTACATGATACTCATGAGAGCTGTACATTAGAAATTTGAGATTAGGTACATGATGAAAACAGTAAAATGCATTAACAGAAATCATAGTAAATTCACTAATTTTTCATTTATTTATTTATATGACAGACCTCAAGTACTACACAATATTTTGGAATGATTTCCCATCCCTGAAACACAAAATACTGAATAATTACACAGTTATGTGTACTAGCAAAGGTTATTTAATGTACTATGTCATAATTACTAAAGAAACAACATTACAACAAATAAGGATATGCCGGTATATTTTGTGTGGGAGTGCAATCTAGAAATGCCCCTTATCTTGTTTGAATTACTTTCAAAGACACTCCTTATCAAGACCTAGACTAAGTCTTGAAGGTAAATTAAATTGTTTGTGGCCCTTTGTACAGGAGACACTTGCAAGGTACATTCTAGCTTAAGAAAATTGAGAAAATCATATAAATCTAGTAAAAACCCATGACTAATGCAAGTTTGATGACTATCTCTAAAGAAAATCAGATTTGATTAGCTGACAATAAGAGTGGAGAATGCAGGAGGAAAATCCATGGGGAAGAAAAGTGCATCCAATTTCTCCAAAAATTGATGACTTGGAAAACAAGCATCACTNTACTTTAAAAGAATATATATTTTTGTGTTTAAATGTCGATAGGATTTGATTCATCTTCTCCTATTCCTGGGTATCAATTATATTTTTAGAAGTGGAAAATCTAGTTAAGTGTAGACCTTAGGATCATATTTTCCAAATATCTACTTCAGATAAGGAAAAAAAAATCTGAGAATGAAGAAAATATCAAATTTTGTACATTCATCTCTCATATATTCCAAGATTATTAACAATGTGCATTTAAATACTGCCATGTTTATTATTATATTAATATCTAAAAAGTATAACAGATTACAAAACACTATAAATTATTTTGCTATAAATTATAAACTAAAGAAACTGATTTCTCAAATATAAGCAGACCCAGGAATTCCAAATGAAGGCACAAGTCTGAAATCTCATGAGAGACTGTCTTGAGACCAATAGATGGCAAATTTCTACTGCCTTCTTGTGCTGCAGAAGAAAAAATACGTTTCTTTGGTATAAATACCTTGGTACACTAAATAAAGACTGAGACCTTGTGATTTAATCACCTCTGAAAGCCACACTTTCTATTGTCATTCTGAAGGTGATTATCAGGGACCTAAACAAGATCTGAAGGATAATAATGTCAACAGCCACTCTAAAGCAAGGAAAGAAATCTCAAGGGACTCCATCCCTGGATGAGGATCTATAGCCAACAAGCAACTACTGAAAGTGGAACAATGAGTTTTTCTGAGGCACGAGCCCCTTAATCGCTTATCCTATATCAAGTGTTCAGCCCTGAGTCATTTGTAAACAACAAAAAACTGACTCAGTCTGTTGTACTTATATATCTGTGCATTTGTATATATTTAACAATAATAACAAATGAAATATATATAAAGAACTTAAGGGAGTGAGACAGATATGGGATGGGTTTCTGGGTAGAGAATGAAGTTAAAGATGATGTAATTATACTTTAATTTCAAAAAATCACCCGAGATTCCTTCTCAGTGAAGCCAAGAAATGCGTTGGCAAAGCCGATGATCTTAACCTCAATTTCCTCGAATCTTTTATTCGCTAGTGAAAGTTGCCATTTATTACCATTAACTCTTCTCAAAAACAATTCGTAAATCATTTTTTCTTCCAAGAAATAAAATTATCAATGGTAAATAAATTTACTTTTAAAAGTAATGTTACTTCTGAGGAAAAAATGAATAACAGATATGAATACATATGCTATAATTGCACATATTTCAGTGTGAACCCAGGCAATATTTCCAGTAAAATAGACACTTGTCACTTTGTATTTTTATTGTATGTATATATGTGTATGTACTTCTTTATATGTTGGGGTGTGCATTATATA